>NW_015643169.1:111791-113189 GCF_001515625.1 Sinocyclocheilus rhinocerous | reverse complement strand
TTTAGAAAATATAGAAAATATAATGTTTTATAATATAATCTAATACTACTACTAATAATAATAATAATAATAATTATTATTATTATTATTCAACAAATAAACAAAGTTGCTGAAAACATATAGATCAATACTGGGCCAGGATGAAATATCTTGAATAAAAATAATATTAAAATTCTATTATAATGGCAGTCTAAAGTGAGTTTATTTATTGATCTTAGTACACACGAATATAGAGATTTTGTAACACATCCATCCATCCCCTTCTCATTTTATTTCCTTCAAGACTTTAGGGAATAACTGATTTTATTTTAACTCCTTTCCTCTAGACTGTCTCGTGGAAAATGGGTTGTACTGTGACGACCCCCTCGACACTAGTTGAGAATGTGGAGTGGAGTTTCTCCGCAGGGCTAATAGATCACTGCACAATCTAATAACACAAGGTTATCTGCTTCACTGCCCATTTCCTTCAAGGCCATGAAGCTAAATGTGGAATAGTCTGTTCCCTTTTCTGACCTGTGGCCTTGCACCCCATTTAATGGCTATTCATCTTTTGTCTATTCTCTTATGCCTGGCTGCTTATATATGGAACATCTATAGGGGCATTTTGTTTTTCATGTATGTCTTTTATACTTACAGTAAGCGGTTCTGTGTTGTACTGAAAGTGGTGGGAATATGTGATTGTATGAAAGTGCTAAATCTGGTATCTGTATGTTTCTGTCAGATGCCCGGACATGCAGCATGGCGAACTGCCAGTACGGCTGTGAGGTAATGAAAGGAGAAGTTCGCTGCCAGTGCCCTTCTCCAGGTCTACAGCTGGCTCCAGATGGCAGGACCTGTGTGGGTATGTGTTCATGCACGAGCTGATCACAATTCACAGCTTAACTTACAACTTTAAAAGGGAATCAAAGTTTCCTTGAGCTTTAGAAATAAAGTTCATTGTTATTTTGTTGGAAAAACTTTCCCCCAGTCATTAAAAGTGCCAAAAAAATTAGCTGTCAATAAAAAGTGTCATTTTATAAATAGTATATAGGCCTAATATATATTAATTTGTAAATGATATATACATTTCATATATATATTATATATTATTTCTAAATGAATCATTTCTAAATGTATTTTTTTTCTTAAAATTATATATATTATATCAAATTATATATATTATTTTATTAAAAAAATAATTTGTTAAAATATTTATTTATTGTTTATTATTAATTTTTTATTTTCAGTCCTCCAACTGATAACAGATACTAGCAATGGCATTCATTAAGAAAAAAGTGTCAATAAATATTATAAATGTTTTATAATAATAATAATAATAATAATACTTATATAAAATATAATATATTACATGCAATAAAATGTATATATTTCTTTATGTATATTTTTATTTTATTTATT
>NW_015643169.1:57273-110950 GCF_001515625.1 Sinocyclocheilus rhinocerous | reverse complement strand
AATAAATAAAATAAAAATATACATAAAGAAATATATACATTTTATTGCATGTAATATATTTTATATAAGTATTATTATTATTATAAAACATTTATAGACCCTTTTTTTCTTAATAAATGCCATTGCTATAAACAGTTATTATATATATATATATATTACTGTTTATATTATGTATTTTACATAATCATTATGTGTAACTATATTATGATATATAATACTTAATAATACATTAATAATAATTGAGTTCTTATATATTTTATTTTTAATGCATTTAATGACAGATTTAAATATATATAATATATAATGCTAGAAATGCCATTTCCAGGGAAGGAACATACTGATAAAATGTATAGGTCTATCTTGAATTGCACTGTATTTTTGTTTTGTTTTTGTGGCTGTCAGAGAAGATGACAATTTTACTATTACGAAGTATCACAAAACACTTTAATTTATGGCTGCGCACCTGCTACAGAACCTCCTTGACAACAGAGCTGTGCTTCTTTCTTTTTGATCCGGTAATTATGCTTTAAGTGCTTGGAAATTTCATTGTGGCAATCGTTAATGACTGGTTTAATGGCATGCCATAGTCTCAGAGACCACATCTTACATAAACATTTATAAGAATCACATCTTAACCACACAGTTCACTAAATCACAAACGGAATGCGACAAATTGAGTCAGTTAACTTGTGGCGCGCACATATGTCTAGCTCCACTCTTTACATGTTTCCCACCTTTCTGCCTTTTATCTGGAGGCTATGAGGAGGGGAGCGTAGAAAAGAGTGTGAGTTTTTTAAAAGGGGACCATCAATCAGAGACTGACCATCTTAATGTTTCACAGCACAGGTGTTCAACTCTTCAGGTATTTCAGCAGAGGACTTTTATTGCTCCGAGGAGGGCAGCTTGTGTTCGATGGATGTCTGTACACGCACACATAAGTGTCGAGTTTGCTGCACGCTGCTCTCAGACTCCTGCAGAGCATTCACACACTGCTTGATGCATATCGCAATTAAGCTAAACAGTAAATGCAGCATATGCCAACACAAAATATCAAAGTATGTAAGGAATAATAATGTGCAAAGAGCCAGTAAACATCTCAAAAATTTATCCTGACAGCATTATGCAACGTGTACATTCACAGATCATGAATAACAGTAGTAATGAATTTGACTGGAAAACTTCAAGAACTAGAGTTTAATTCACTGAGACCTTTTTAATTGAACCTGAGGAGCTTGCAAAAGAGTGGAGAAATAATGGATCAGTGTGTTTGTTTTGCAGATGTGGATGAATGTGCCACAGGTCAAGCGGTTTGTCCACGTTTCCGTAAGTGCATCAACACATTTGGGAGTTACATCTGCAAGTGCCATGATGGCTTCGATCTGCAGTACATCAACGGGAAATATCAGTGTACAGGTGAGCGGTTCTGAGTGAATGCAGAGGATGTGTTTGTCATTACATTCACTGACAGCCAGAAACCTTTCAAACAATGTGATTTAGTAGTCTTTATTTGATTTGAAGATTCTGAAATACTGAAAAATTTGCTTCTGTCTAGAGCTTTATCTAAAAAAATCTTTTTAAACTTAACTCACATTCCTGCCAACCGCAGACATTTTGTGCCAAGTTCAGGTTTGAAATAATATAGGCCTAGTGCCAGTTGTTTTAAACAACATTTGACGGTTTTCAGTTTTATAAATAGATAACAAGATCGCTCTGTTCCAAAACTTAGTGAGTTGCCTGTATGAGGCATTTTCAGGTCTCAAAGGTTTGCTTTCAAAAAGTGAGCAGTTTCGGAACTTTCACGCTTAGTAACACATACAGCTGTCCCCTCACCACAGTGCAAAAGTGAAAAAGGACCCCTCTCAAACAGTGTCGCATTCCGAAAGTTGTTTAAGCGACATACACCGGTATTGCGGTGTTTTAAAAATTCATATCATAACAAAAATAAACACCGGTATTTTGTATAAACCGGTATACCGCCCAGCACTAGTGAGCAGTGTAAAATTATTGCATGTATCCTTCACAGACACGATATTCCCATAATGCACTGAGAAAAAATGCCTGTTCAAAAATGGAGCATTATTGTTATATCTTGTTTTAGATAATCGAAAGAGCTTTTCTTACCCAATTAGTACTATGCCAAGTAGTCATGCATCAAAATTTTGGCAACCGCAAATATTTGTCTGAAATAGGAAAAAGGAAAATAAATAAATAAAACCGTGATGTTTAATTAGCGCTTCTCCAATGGTGCATTTTGAGGGTATCAGTGTCTATTTCATGCACACAATGTGGATAAACTACAACAGGAGTAACAAAATATGTCAGTTGTGTGGATGTTAGTGCTGGATTAACAATATCGACTTCTTGATTTTAACCAATCTTCGTTTTGATTAACGGTTATCGGTTAAATCCCACGATTGATGTTTTAGACTATGCTGTTTTCAGTTGATGTGTGAACAAAATCGTACCCATCCACTAATCGCATGCAATAAGCATCTTTTTTTTTGCAATAAGTCTCATAAGTGTTCAAATTCTGAAAATTGTCATTGTGAAATTCAGGCAGTAAATGGCATTTTGGCATTCCTCTCGCATAATAATTTCTCACGACATTACTTTTTGTTGTATTTTTGATCAGATAAATGCCGCCTTGGTGAGCATAAGAGACTCCATCGAGAAACAAAATAATCTTGCTTACCCCAAACGTTTGAATGGTATTGTAGCTCGCTAGGTTTTAGAAGGGAGACTATGACTTTTATTTTGAAATCTGCCTGATCTCAAAGAGCTGATATTTTGTGTTTTAATTATTTTTTTTAGATGTGAATGAATGTTCTTCAAATCAACACCAGTGTGGTCCATACACCACCTGCTATAACACACCTGGTTCATTCAAGTGCAAGTGTAAGGATGACTACAGAGGTGTGGGCTACGACTGCAAACGTAAGTATGCAAACCAAAGAATTACTGCGATTGCATCTTAAGAGCTCGCTACACTCTTAAAAGCAAAGGTTTTTTATTGCCATCTATGGTTCCATGAAGAATCTTTAACGTCCATAAAACAAAAGGTTCTTTATAGTGAAAAATGGTTCTTTAGGTTATTAAAATGTTCTTCAGACTTAGAAAAAAAAATGGTTCTTTTAAGAACTGATCACTGAAAGATTCTTTGAGGAAAAATGTTTCTTTTTGGAGCCTTTATTTATGAACAATCTGCAATGCTACAGTGGATACAGAAATCCATAAAAATAACTAATTTGGATAAACGAACACACTCCATGCATAAACTAATCACATTACAACTCGGGCAACAATTTAATTGGTCCCCATCTGTTCTCAGTTGCGGTGATTTTGATTAATTTAGATTAAAAGCAGCTGTATAAAGTAAAATAAGGTGGAACGGTGCTTTCAAAAGCACTTCAAGATAAAGGTTTGGAAAGGCTTAAGTCAGGAGTCATTAGTATAAAGGCTTTCAAGCACAAGAGCTGAGGCAAGGTTATCATTAAGAGGTGGAAGGCATACAGTCGTCCCTGGAAAGGAGATAACCAAGCAAAAGGCTGATCACAGACGCTGCCAGGAGATTGATGGACTCTGAAGGAGCTACAGGCCTTTTTGTGCCAAAGACTGATCTGACTTATATGGGAGGATGGCAATAAAGTAATGACATGATCTAGTTGCAAACCACTGCCTCTTAAGGTAAAACACTACAGGCAAAATTACTGCTTTTTCATGCACTGGTCAATTTTTAGATTTTGCTTCCATAACTTCTTTCAGACTAGTGGAAAGAAAACATCCAAAATACATACTCAAGTGTTTATTACACTTATTAAAATGTACAGACACCAAATTTTTTAACATTAGTGTCTATATACATATACATCTATTAATTTTCTTTTACTGTTAATGTTTTATTGTCTGAAATGAACAACAATTTAAAAGAGAGAAATTACATGTCTGGGTATATATGGTTTAGAAAAAAATAAATAAAATGAAATATAAAAAAAATTGCTGGCAATAATTTCCTGGTGATTATTTCAAAGTTTAATAGTATATGGCTAAAGGAATTTGTTGTTGTTGTAATACTTTAGATCTAATGAAAGAAAATCTCTCTCTATATATAGTCTTGTGAATCGTCTCCCTGTCTGGAATACTTTTGTCTGCTGTGCCTTTTGTCAGGAGTGACTTGAGGTTGATAGCTGCCATGTTTTTAATCTTCGAGAACAAAGAGACTTACTGTGAGCGTCACATGACATCACAACTGTGCACTCTCTGCTGCTTTTACACACCACTGTCAGCAGCTTGATCTGTGTAGCGTTATGCCTGCACCGCTGCAGTCTTCTTGATCTTGTTATTATTTGTTAATTGGACAAAAATACAGTTGTCGTGAGTCTGACATTGTTGTTGTTGTTGTTGTTGTTGTTGTTGTTGTTGTTGTTGTTGTTGTTGTTGTTGTTGTTGTTGTTGTTGTTGTTGTAATACTTTAGATCTAATGAAAGAAAATCTCTCTCTATATATAGTCTTGTGAATCATCTCCCTGTCTGGAATACTTTTGTCTGCTGTGCCTTTTGTCAGGAGTGACTTGAGGTTGATAGCTGCCATGTTTTTAATCTTCGAGAACAAAGAGACTTACTGTGAGCGTCACATGACATCACAACTGTGCACTCTCTGCTGCTTTTACACACCACTGTCAGCAGCTTGATCTGTGTAGCGTTATGCCTGCACCGCTGCAGTCTTCTTGATCTTGTTATTATTTGTTAATTGGACAAAAATACAGTTGTCGTGAGTCTGACACCTGATTTAATCAATGTTAAACCAATGAGGCAACACATCCCTCCTCAGCACCTGGTCTAGAAACTTTCATCCAGGTGTAACTCAGAAGTGCTGAAAGGGTTGAATTACTGGCATTTTGGGAATCGTATATCAAAACTCCTGTGAAACCTGAGATAGCATTGTCACATTCATTCCTTTAGTGTTTCCTCCTTAAGGACGACACAAGCACGAGGGTTTAACTTTACACTTCTGGTATTCATGTTGAATGTGATGGATGGCTTTCATGCATTCATTGTACACATGAGCTGAAACCGTCCTTTTTATTTTTATTTAAAATGAATGCTGAAATTTCTACTGGAGCCTAAATTCATAATGTCAAAATGAATGGTCTTTTTCTGATTATAATTTATATTTGAGAGAATTATGATGAATTGCATAGCTAGAGTAACTCAAACATACAACACAAAAAAGGGGGAAAATTTAATAAATGGTCTTGACAAATATGTGAATATTAAAAAAATGCTTAAATCAGCTTAAACTTGTTACATCAGTCTTAGCTGGTCTCAGCCTGATTAAGCTGGTCCTTTGGTTTGTTTTAAAAAAATTTCTTGCCACTTTTCAGCTGGTCAGTCCAGATGGTGTATTATTACTTTAACAACACTTAACCATGTATAGCAATGTAAATAAATAAATAAATATATAAAAGATTTGTATATTTTTAAAATATAAAAATAAAATTTGGAGACCAACTTGACGAAAAAATTACAGGCGAGTCCAAAATAGTTCTAGGTCTTTAAGGGTTAAACCATCTGAATGCCAGCTAGGCCAGGTTTAAACCTATGCAACGAGGAAAAAGACTTGGTTGAAACTTGTTTTTAATTTCATGTTAACTTCAAATTAAACCAAGAATCCTGTTTGTTCTCCTTTTAGCTATCCCAAAGGTGGTAATTGACCCGCCACGTCCTGGAAAGACCACGCCGAGCAACAATAATAAAGGGGGCAATAAAATTCCAGGCTCAGACCAAAGGAGGACCACCACAACAATCAGACCACCAGTGACGGCTAAACGGATCTCACCTACAACAACAACAACCACCACCACCAAACCTCCTCCAACCAAAAAAATCACCCCTCCAGCAAGAGTCCCAGCGACCACCACCCAAAGGCCTCTCATCCCGACACGTAAACCCCCTGTGGTGGTGACTACCAAACCTAAGGTCCCGTCCCGCCAGCAACCCACCACAACTACTACAAAAGCACCGGTGGTTACAGCGGTGGTTCCCTTTATCCCAACACGCAGACCTTTCATCCCGTTTGTGACGCCAGTTGATAACAGCATCAAAGACATTACCCAGAAACAAAGAGGGGACGTTCACAGTAAGTAAATCTGCTTCAGTATTATTCAGATTCAGTCACAATCCCTCTGTCTTAAAGTGTGGTCAAATTAATGACATTTGGTAGACTCACCCAGAAGTTACTTTTAAAACAAGAAAGTAACAAACTTAAACCCTTTGCCAAATCTGCATGGGGAATTCTATCGGTCTCACACAAAATTGCTGATCACTTGGATTCCTATAGAAATGACTGGATTTAGCTGAAAATGTGCCAAACAGCAGTAAATGTGACTGCAGCTTTACTGTAGAATGTGCATGTACTGTACAGGGGTGTCCAATCTCGCTCCTGGAGTGCCAGTGTCCTGCAGAGTTTTGTTTTGAACTGCCCCAACTAACTTGGAACTTTCTAGTAGTTCTGGAGATTACTAGATCCTGAGGAACATGATTAGCTGGTCCAGGTCTTTAATTAGGATTGAAGCTAAACCAGAGGTGTCCAGTCCTGGTCCTGGAGGGCCAACATCTTGAAGAGTTTAGCTCCAACGTATCCCAACATACCTGCCTGAAAGATTGATGTGAGTCTGAATACCTTGATTCAAGTACAGTTAGGGTTAGAGCTAAACTCTGCAGGACAGTGGACCTCTAGGAGCAAGATTGGTCACCCCTACATTAGTTGAAGCAACCTGAAAGTCTTTTGAGCCTGAATTGAGCCAGAGTTTTATCAGATATTATTGCTGATTTGCCATGTTATTGAAACGAAAACTTAACAAACATTTGATTTCAGGAGTTTTCCCATGTTCAGGTAGATTGGAGCTAGGAAACAGCTGCCAACTCACTTGCTTTAAAGCCCTTTCGTTCACTTGATGTTGTCTTTTGATGTAATCTTACGACCTCTACACATGCTTCTCTGTGAAATCTATAATACCATAGGGTGTCCCATATCAATTTATGATTCAGAAGCATACTCCCAAGTGCCTCTATGCCACCTCAGTGCACTCTTTGCTGAGCTCGCACTAGTCTACCCAACAGTCCATGTTCCGTTTTGTAACCAATGTGTGAATTCAGATGAGAACCGCTGAGTGCATCATTTGGGACTGGGCCATGAAGGCCTTTGGATCTATCCAAGAAAACCATTTCCAGGCCCAAAGGACTATGTTGTTTCCTTCATGTTCATAAACGTTTTTTAGGCATATCTTGGGCTTCCCACAAGGCAGATTTTTCAGGGAAGCAAATTGCATCCCAAAGCCTCCAATCCAGTTGACAGCACCTAATGAAAACAGAAGACACCTAGAGAGATTACATTACCAGTCGGCCCTGCCTCAGGACATAAATCAGATACTCTGCACTGCCTTCGAGGGCTCAAATAGGCCTAATAAATAATGATGCCTCTGAAAATAACAGTGGGGAAATAAAGCAAGACTCCTAGGGATGAAGTATAATTATGTCTCCTTAATCAATTAGAAACAATAACAAGCATGTCAAAGTTGTACAGCCCCAACATGAACACCTGCAGGGTTTGGAAACAACCCTAGGGAGAAGTTGGTTTACTACATGTTCTTATTAGGTTCGAGGACAGGCTGCACATAGTGATTCACAAGCAAAGGCTTGAGGGATAATTGAAATCAATAGACTAATCACAGACTTGACTTCCTTCCAGCTGTTATCCTACTATATATTTGATGTACACACTCTCACGTGTCACCAATCCTCCATAAAGTCTGTATTTCGGTTATGGGTTAAATAATTGAGGGAATAACTGTCTTGTCCCCAACATTTATTTGTTTCAATTAAGCCATAAGGCACAAGAGGCTGTGCAAGCCCTTTAGTCATTACTATATTCACAATATAGTATCTTACTGATGCAGTAAACAGCACTTAAGCAATGCCATTTAGTTGTCATATGTCATATTCAGCATGTGTGTATATGTGTATATATATATATATATATATAAATATAAATATTTTCTTGCATACATAATATTTGCAAAAAATTAATTGCCTACTCATGGTTGGGAATCACTATAGTCTAAACTCTTTGTTTTCTTTTCTCCCTTCTAGTACCACGAGCTCATGGGCAGAACAATGTGCTGGGTATCGATTTAGACATTGAACTGGGCAACACAGAAGAGGAGCTGAAGGATGACCCAGGTAAGAGACGGCTGCTTTTATTTTTGCTTTGTTTGATCATTGCTGCAGTCTGTAGATATATAGAAACAGACATACTGTACTGTATGGGAACACAGTGAGACTGTATGTTTGTAATGTTATTTGCCTCACAGGCAGCTTGTAGGTATCTTGACGTATGATGTCACTCCAGATGAATTGGCTCAGTGGTGTGAGGTGAACAGCTTTCATAGGCCTTCATGAAAATAACCTACGCTTCACTGATCCCTGTGGGAAATTCAGGAATAGCACACTTCTGAGTTACTTTTCATTTAGCAGTTTCACTTACGCGGCTTGCAAGGGCAGTTCCCTTGGAGCAATCTGTTCAGTGTGTTGCTCAGGGCCATGATGATTAGAGAGGATCTCAGTTAATGGGCTTCTTGAATTGAACCCGTAACATTGGGAATACCAGCTTAGAGCCTTAACCAATATTTTGATTGTTTGCAAACAGGGTGTGAAATTAACACCCGCCACCAGTCACATGCTTTATTCTGTTATCTACCAGTGTGGAGGGCGACCTATATAGCATTGATATCTGTCAAGACAGGCCATTGATTGGAAACAAATTAGATTTTTTATTTTTTTCAAATAGGTTTCCGAGCACAATATTAATTTGAACTAACTGTGTATTTATTTCCTTTTATATATTTGAATTACTTTAATTCTGAAGACATATTCCTCCAAACTGACAGACTTTTACCAAAATGCCAGCTAAAAAGGTAACAAATATGTAGCTTATATGTACTAATATGCCATAATGTACAAAAGTATTGAAATATATAAAACAAAATGTACCTCCCAATGACAGCTTTTGTACCTTTTTTCTGAGAGTGTACATTGCTTTCAGAATGAATGAATAAATAAATGAACAAACAAGCAAAGAAATAAATAAATACATTTGTGGTAATTTAGAATATCTGGCAATAATTCCTTGGTTAACCTTTGTAGCGAATCAGTTCATTCATGGGGAAATATGAATAATTAATCATAACTAGTTATAATTAATTATAAATATTTAGATCCGCTGTAGATATTTACTTGACCTCTCAGGGTCAACTGTCTGTCAATTCTAAGAACGTTAATTTCCTGGTTAAGGGAAATAACTTTCTTACTATACAACTCCTACACCATGAATAATTGATTTGTTAAATCAAATGAAAAATGGTGTGTCTGATTGGTCCAGACGCTACACCTTAGTTAACTACATTGGTTAACATGAACAAACATTAAAAAAAAAAATCTTCTAACGCATTAATTAATCATAGTTATTGTAAAGTGTTACAGAATATTCTTTATTCCATAAAAGTAAAATTCATTAAATGTATGGAAATACCCCATATTTTGTGTAACTTACATTCTACAATTTGAGTACAATGAAAAATGAAATTCTTGTGTATTTCTTTACATTTTATTTCATTTTAATCCCTCCTTAAAATTTAAATTCTACAATTGTTTGCTTCCTCATTTATTCAATAAAATTTGTGCACAATCCTGCTGCTGCTGGAAAAAAAAAGTTAATGTCCCACACTAATTGTGAATGTTCATATTGAAAAAATTAGTATTTTTTATGCTAATTTCATGATAAAACTTTTTTTTGTAGTTCAAAGTAATTTCTAAAATTGCATTCTAATTCTTGTCATCTGAATTTTTGAGTAATTGTGTGATCTTCCACAGAGACTGGACATCTGAGCTGCTCTTTTGACCACGGTCTCTGTGGATGGATCCAGCGCAGAGAGGGAGACCTTCACTGGGAGACAACAGCAGATCCTTTAGGTATGGACCATTTTTCACTGTTATTTTTATTTATTTATTTTTAAATAAAATGTTATTAGGTCAATGACAAGAGAAAGTCTCGGATGATAAAAAATAATAATTAAAAAGCTGCAGGGCCATTCAAATCTTTGTATTCATGTTTCATGCTGAATTTTCATAATGTTTTATTTCATACCTTCATAAAAAACTTCATAATGTGTTCAAGACATTTTCATTTGATGAATCTAGAAAGGTCAAGTGTGGTGAACATTTGATATAAAGTACAAAAATTTCAAATACACTTTTTAATAATTACATTTTTTTTAAAACATCAAGGTACAATTTGTTGACCTTGAGGGTCTACAAAGGTCCTCTTTGTAATGTCATTTCCTGTTTTCTGAATAAATTCATCCTTTAAATTTGCCTTGGTCTATGTCAGGTGGGCGGTACCTGACGATCTCAGAGGGCGGAGAGAAGAGAGGTGGGCGTGGCGCTCAGCTGATCCTCCCCCTGACGATGCCCTGGAACGAGGGGAACCTGTGCCTGGCCTTCAGACACAACATGGCGGGGCACCACGTTGGCATGGTGCAGGTGTTCGTCCAGAAGGAACGGCAGCACAGTCCCGCTGTCTGGGGTCGAACGGGAGGAAACGGCTGGAGGTCGACGCAGATCACCATTTGGGGCAATGGGCTAGAAAGCGTAAGTGTCAACACTGAAAAATCTCACATCACCATTTGAGAGCAGGTCGGCTGAAAACCAGCATTGGTGTTATTTGATTCATGCCATTACAGGTGGTTGTGAAGGGCGAGCGGCGGAGAGGCCGCAAGGGTGAAATAACTCTGGACGACATGAGTCTCAAACGAGGTTCCTGTCAGGAAGAGCACAATCTGAGGAGACTTTAACACCAACAGCGCCACTAACAGAGACTTTGAATGCCAGCTTTACTCACGGTACTCTAGGAAGACGCACACCGTACAGAAAGGGACATGACGTCCTGTCAATCCCGGTACAGTTACAGTATGGTGCACTTCCTCTGGCCTTCCTCAATGGCTACAAGTGCACGTTCCAGCTTAATAGAGGGCTGCAGGCATGACATATTTTTGTAGGCCAAATCCAAACGAGTTAGCATTTTAGCACTTTAGGTTCCATCGTCCTGTAGTCAGTGGTTTTTTAAATGGGTTTTTGGTTAAATGCCTGGTTAAACACAAGCTCAAGATATTTTCACATTTTATGCTAAGACATAAAATACATCAGTAAAACCCCCTTGTGATTTTTTTTTTACTACATAATTTTATTTGTGTTGAAAAAGGCAGTTGTTAACAAGTGGCAAGATAGGTCTATAGAGGTTGACAGGGACATTAAATGATATCGCGCTGAACAGAAAAACATCTACTCACTAGTCGCTTTCACAGCCTCAGTGTGTTTATAATGCTGCTCTTACAAACTATTCCAACTCAGACTTTCAAGGGAAATGTTTTTAAAGACTAAAAGTGTTATTAGAAGTGTTATCAGTGGTAACGCTGAAATCATGTGACCGTTGTGTAGTTTGTTGACCTTTTTACTTCTGGTGACTGGACTTCAAAAGTCGTGTTAATTTGTGAAGATTATCATGATGAACAAAACGTGTAAGAATCACAAACTTTTGTTGGTCACAGACTTTATTTTCTACAGTAATCCAAAAGGCAATCGGGTTTCGTTGAGGGAACCAGGGTGATGCTAGGGGTTTTGTAGGGTTGGCCTACAAAAATACATCATCACTGCAGCGCTCTATTGGATATGTCTAAAATGTCAGAAGTCTGAAAATAAACTTTTGTATATTTTAATTTTGTAGATGTAAGATTTGTCTCCCACTTCAAAGATTTGTGTTGAACTGTCGAGCAGACGTCGTCATGCCATTGTAAACACAAGTTGCCCAGTTTAACTGTTTATTTGCTACCTGAATGATGATGATGTCCTTTCAAAATGCCTTTTTAAATTCGGCCCACGTGCTTTAACCAGCTAATCTGAGTGACGAACTATTTTTGGTGTATTATTGTAAATGTATTCATACAGTGTGTGTGTATATATATATATATATATTTCAAATATGCTTTGTAGGTGCATATATATGTGAATTCTTCATCGTATAAGTGATGCAGGACAATGTTTACATGACACAACCAAGTTTTGAATATTTAATTGACGTATATTAAGTACAAACCAGTAAACTGTTCTGAATTTTACTTATTAATGGCTGTATCAGCCATTCTGTATGATCACCACAACCATGGTTACACTTTAAGACTGCGTGTTGAATATGAAATATCTTGGTTTAATATTCAGGTGAAGCAAAGTTCTCCTGATATTAAAAGGTGTGAACGTAAAATATATGTCTTCTATTTTCTTCATCTTTTCAGTAGCGTGACAACAGTTCAGAGTAGCTTTTTCGGTAATGAGTTTTCACAAAACTGTTTTTGTCATGTTGTTTTGCACACACAGCTTTACAATTTAGCAAGCAGGGGCAATAATTAATACGCAGCTCTCCAAAACTATCCCGTCTCTTATATGAAGAACTAGGGAGTCTAATTCAATTAGTGAATCAGTTCGGATGCTGCTCATATTCATTTGACTCTCTGTGATGACTGCTGCACAGCACTTCACTGTTTTTGTAGCAATATAGGTATAAAATCATTACATTTGAACATCATTATTACTAAAATTATTAATAATTTTAGAAAGTAACAGTTTAGTTGAATGCTGTTCGTCAGCATGTTTTTGAGTCAGTTATATTAATTATGCAAATTGATAATTTAGCAAGCAGGGGCAATAATTAATACGCAGCTCTCCAAAACTATCCCGTCTCTTATATGAAGAACTAGGGAGTCTAATTCAATTAGTGAATCAGTTCGGATGCTGCTCATATTCATTTGACTCTCTGTGATGACTGCTGCACAGCACTTCACTGTTTTTGTAGCAATATATGTATAAAATCATTACATTTGAACATCATTACTAAAATTATTAATAATTTTAGAAAGTAACAGTTTAGTTGAATGCTGTTCGTCAGCATGTTTTTGAGTCAGTTATATTAATTATGCAAATTGATCTTTTCAGATGCTGTTTCATTGGGACACTGCTTTTGTGCTCGAACAACACTGTTCTGTCTATTAAAGTCTGAAAAACATTGGGGCTCATTCATGCAACGTGCAGAACAATTGTGTAAATCGTTCAAAAAAGCGTTCTTGTGTTTCAATTCAATTCAATAATGATTTGCATACAAATTTGCTCTTGCCTGCATTTTCCTTGCACAAACTAGGCCCATTTACTGCTTTTCTTACAGCCTTGATCTGAATCAATGAAACTCCCTATAGAAACAATGTCCCATTGCAAGAATTTTTATTTTTTTTAATCTGTAGAATGTTGCGTTTTGAAGTGGCAGCTTTGAGGTGTTTATAAAGAAACGCTTTTTTCAACAGTCCCACGATTTCAAGGGCAATCATGCCTCGACCGACCTCTGCTAGAATCCAGGTGATTGTTGCTTATGCATATATTTTAAATAAGAAACTTCTGATGTAAATCCATTATTGTGGTAGTTGTTTCATATAATATTAATGAAAATTAGTCATTTAAATATTCTTTTTATAATTATATATACTGTATATTCACACATACATAATCGTTGTGTGTGTGTATACTCTATTCTTATAAAATATTTTACCTTTATACTTTCAAAAAAAAAACTCAGTGAAAATCTCCACTAGGCTGTTTGAAAAACTTTCGCAGATTAGTCTTATAGAGTTGTGTTCCTCTGAAGGCGCAACATTACAGCCAGTAGGAGTGAATGATGAGTGTATTTTTATATGTTCCTGTATGCTCTGGGCTGGGTAGCAAAGAGGTTCAAAATCCTGCAGTTATCTAAAATATTAATTTTATTGATCCCCGAGGGGAAATTGTAAAAATAAGCACATTTAGCTCTGAACTTACTGTTGAAACGGCAGTGGTCACCTCTAGAGACAGTGCATTGTGTGGAGGTGAAGTATGTACTTGCAGTGGCAACTTTATTTGGTGCGCTTACCTACTGTAGTCTTGCTAACTCCATCTTTCACCTTTAGCACAGCCTGAATTCTTGCAGTATGGAAACATTCTGACAGGATGTTCTAGTCCGTACTGACTTGTTAGCCGGAAATGTGTTTCCATCTCTTCCATACAACATTGTACTGGACTGAAAACTCCCAGTATCCGAGGCAGAAGATAAAGGTACTTTGTAACATGACATATAATGTGAAAGTCTGGTACCAATGGACCCATGCTTTCAGGAGCAATGCATATGCAAATAATTGGTTTTAAAGAAATAGTCCACCTAAAAATAAAAAAGGTATCACTTAGCCTACACTCATTTTAATTCCAAACCTGTGCGATATTCTTTTATTCACGAAAGAAAAGATGCATCTTGAGGTAACATATTTGAATATGAATGAGATGCAAATGAGGGGAAGATTTTCAGCTAATAATGATTCAAATTTCAGTCGGTCTGTTCCATAAACAAACCGCTTCATTCCCCATCACTTGCACTGAATGCCAAAAGTAATGTTCAGCAAAGTCTGCAAAACATCTCCTTGTGCGTTCTACGGAAGAAAAAGTCATACAGGTTTGAACATGAGGGTGAATAAATTATTACAGAATTTTATTCTTCTGAGCAAACTCTTTATTTTAAGGTGCTAAATGTCTGCCAAGAACATCCCATCATTTCACCATCTAGGCTGTATTTTTGACTCCATGGAATTAAGCTCCTGTATGTATCCTGTATATATATGCTACATTTTCTTAATATTTGCCAGCCCAGGTATGTATTTTCCCCAGTTTTCACATATCCAGTGATCCATTATAGTTCCTCTTCCTGTTTTTAACTGACAAAAGTGGAACCCAAAGTGCATTTCTGATTCTACAAGCCTGTTCACATCAAACGATTCATTGCATTTGAAGAAAGCCCTTGCACACTAATGTGGTTATTTAAATTTTCTGTACCTTTCTGTCAGGTTGGATTGGTCTAGACATTAATTATGCGTTCTCACCCACAGAATTTCATCCACAGTTTATCATGACTCTCTCTGGATGTTTTTGACAATGTAGGTGCCTGAGAATTTCACTATTAAACCCTGTTCACAATGTTTTTCCTCTGTACTGACACTGATTTCAGACTGCTATACAGGATTTTTAACAAGAGAAAATGTATTACGGGGCTTCCTATGGATTGGATCATCAACATAGCTATTCGACTATTGGTTACTATTATCCAATAACTCACACAACGTAAGTTTAAAAGGAAAGTCATTTTAGAGGAAGAGCGAATTGGTTTTGAACAAACTGAGATTATCTTTTTAAAATAATGTGGACTCACAATAAAACCAGGAACATTCATGAAAGTAAACAGGCTAATAAATACTAGAATGGGACTGGAAACTTTCAATTTAGTGACTTTTGAGAAATAAATCCATTTAAATTTGAAAACTACGAATTATGATTTTATGACAACAGCTATTGTAAAAAAAAAAAAAAAGTTTATATTTGTTGATTTGTTTGGTCCCAGAAGTCCGTTTTCAGTTTTGTTACTCATTTTCAAGTTCAAACTTTTCAGCGCTGACATGCATAATGCCTTTAAAGAACTCTTGACATAGTTTAGAGGAAAGCTGAGAAATGCTTTCGCTTTTTGCACCATGTAAAAAGTTTAAAAAGTTTCCCTTTAAGTAAAGCACATCCCGTTATATCTGTGGGGACGGGACGGTTAACAGGCCAGTGGACTTCATCTTGTTCATGCCACCATCCAAGACACAGACTCGAGGGAAGTTTACCTTCACCAGGTGAGCCGCAAACTACAAGAGAAAAGAAAGCCAACTTGTGATAATTACCTGTATATTTATCATTATTTACATTTTTTTTAATCTAAAGTGACAGAGTGCATTTAACAGTGCTTGTGTGTCCTAAAAACATTAATATGAAAATCAAATAACTTTACTGTGGTTGCATTCTTCATGATGCTGCTGAGGATCACAATGACACGGAATCTGTATCCGGCCAATGTGCTGGTGACGGGACACTGGACCAGTTCTCCCTCCGGCCCAAACGTGGAGTTGTATGGGATGTTAATGCTGCCTGGGATGTGACCTCGACTGAAGCTACACATGTACAGTCAAGGGCCATATGGCTGCATTTATTAGATCAAAACTACAGGAAAAACAGCAATATTGTGAAATATTGTTACAATTTAAAATAAATGTTTTTTTATTTTAACATGTTTTAAAATGTAATTTATTCCTGTGATGCAAAGCTGAATTTTCAGCATCATTACTCCAGTCTTCAGTGTCACATGATCCTTCAGAAATCATTCTAATATGCTGATTTGCTGCTCAGGAAACATTTCTGATTATTATCAATAATGAAAACACTTGTGCTGATTAATATTTTTGTGGAAGCTGTGATATTCTTTAGGATTCTTTGATGAATAGAAAGTTCAAAAGAACAGCATTTATATGAAATGCATTCTTTTTTTAACATTACAAATGTCTTTACTGTCACTTTTGATCAATTTAAGCTTTTGAGCTGGCCGTTTGTGATTGTGTCAGGTGAAGTTCACAGGATTTACAGAACAAACTCCACATAGATCCACCAGCTTTGTAGAAACCGTCCAGCTCCATCCAAAAACCACTGTAGAACCACAAAAGTAAAGAGACGGAGAACAGAGTGTGCAGGACAAGATAAAGAATGGAGCAGAAAGAAAAGTCCCCTGGGACATCGACTGAATATGACCAGGACAAGTGCGTCTCAAAGAGAAGCGTTGAATGAAACGCGGCAGGTGAGCGAAGTGAAAGTTGAGATGAGAAAAGAGAAAGAATGCATAGTGTAATTGAATAATAACGCTTCTTAACTGCCTTCCTCCATAGATACATTTACAATGTGCAATATTTTGTGCTACATCTTTCAACAAAAATTATTAGGAGCTGAACTTTTCTGAAACATTTAACAGAACCTTTCTCCGTTTCTCAAGAGGATGAGAAAATGCTCACATTAATCATTAGTTCATGCAGATTTTATACAGGCATTAAAACAGAAAGGTCTTTGTCTAACATTCACATCAAATATTGATATGGTCATAAATGGTGCAGAATACAGAACAAGAGGACAATGAATATCTACATCCATATATCAGCCCTGCAGCTTTTACATTATATTTACTATGCGGCAGCTTAATTTCCCTGAAAGCCTTGTATACATTTATTATGACTGCTCTTATCCTGATTGTGTGCTCTCTTGTATCTACTTAAAGCGGCACTAATGCAAACTGTGACAATCCTCTTCAACAAATGAACCACCGTAATGCTCTCCCACACATTCATACACTGGACTCTCACTACTAGCAACAGACAACAATATGTGTACGGCCTTGATTCTTTGGGTTTCAACTGATCTGATTTCAATTGTATTCTTTCACCTGAATTAGATAAATCCGTCCCGTCGAAGGGCGGACGCTCTGGCAGGGCCTGTGTCCTGGATGAGATGTGCCAGGAACTGGGCTTGGTAGATATGTGGCGGGTTCTACACCCTGGGCAGAGAGAATATAATTTTTTTCAGGAGTACACAAAACCAGCAGTAGAATAGTCTATATTTTTTCACCTAAAGCTTCCCTTCATAATACACTGAACTGCAAGATTGGTAATATTGTCATATCTGATCATGCGGCTATATTCCTTAACTTAACCCTCTCCAATGTCAAATACCATCAGGGTACATGGAGATTTCCCTCCTGGCTTGCTTATGATTAGAATGATTTCTTAAGGATCATGTGACACTGAAGATCAATAAATGCAGACATGGTGAGCATAAGAGACTAAAAAAATCTTACCAAAACTTTTGAACGGTACTGTATATTGGGAAAAAAGTTTGAAGAATATTTTTAGAAAATATATTTTTTTTAAAAAGTTTTTTTTTTGGGCAGTGTAGGGATTCTGTTTACAGTATCATTAAGACTGAAAGGATACTCTTCAAGGCTCCGAGTGTCCACTGCTAGAATCTTGGGTTTCCCAGTCCTGGCCCTCTTGACAGGAGTTTTAAAGTAAGCTGGTCCACTGAGCTCACACAGGTCAATGAGGTCTTCCACAGAGATACGAGGAGACACTTCTGCTTTTAGCTCGCTCAGCTTGAGTGGCTCGCGGCTCTGAGGGTGCAAAAAATAAGTGGTAAAACAACAGATTTTTTGCAGCACTGAGAGGTATTTAAAAAAAGAGTGCAAGAAAGTGATGAGTGGGTTGAAAGTAAGACAAGTAAACATTAGCCAGTTAGTGTTAAGCAAGAAAAACAGTGAAGAGTCATGGAGTACATTTATTGAAAACACATGCATATGTTCAACTCCTGCATCCTGCATCCTGACGATACTGGTATCCCTCAAGGATCTGTCCTTGGTTCGATACCATTCTCCATTTATACCAGATCACTTTATTCTCTCATCCAAATGCATGGCTTTTCTATTTCACTGCCATGTCGACAAAAATCAGGGCTGCTTTTCATGCCTCTATCTGTTTTCACCTCTGTGATCTCATATCCCTCTGACATCTCAACCTGAATGAATAATCAATACCTCAAGCTCAACCTGTCAAGACTGAGCTGCTCTCAAGATGGCTTCTGACTCTTAAACACAGTGGTTACCTCAAGGTGAATAAAAGCCCTAGAAGTCTGCAAAGATGACCAGCTCGCATTCAGTGAACACATTACAACAATCACACAGTCTTGCGGCATTATGACACACAACTCCAGAAAAAAAAAACCTTTTCCTTGACCTCAACTTCTCATTAAACATTTTTTCCCCAGACAACGGAGCCTGAGATTATTCACCCAACCCTAAACCACAAGTAGATACAAAGCAAACGTTTAGATGTCGGTCAGACAGTCTTTCCCATCTATGTAGGTGGGAATTGAAAGTTCTGCAAGATTAGCTGTTTTTTATTCAAGCGACAGCTCACCAGCCTATCTGGATGTGCCGTATGACCCCTCAAGGCTATCCAAAATGCTGCTGCTTAATTCACAGTTACCCGCCAGAAGATCTGTCACAAGCTGTTGTCAGAAATCCTCACACTTGCATCTTTGCTTAAGTCTACATGGGGTGCACAAACTTGCCTGAATCAAAATCAAGACACTTTTTCTGAACTACCATTGCAGTCAATGTCCTGGGCCCCTGCTACCTTAAATCCATTATCAAACCCCTTTTCCCCAACCCAGTTGGAGCAATTAGCTTCATCCAGTCTCCACATGTAAGGACCCCACCTGTCTGGAAATTTCTCCATCTGTGCCACATCCCAATGATTAACAAAGCAGCAAACGGTCCAGTTGAACTCAGAATGAAAACTACTCATTCTCACATAAATATCATTTCTCCCACTCAACTGAAAAGCAATACAGCAATATCATAGCTCTAATTGGCACTTCAGGTTCAGGCACATTAGATCTTTATCAGAAAGGACCGATTTAATAGCCACAATAGGTGTGGATAACAATCACTGTTCCTGTTCATCCTCTCTACACCTTAACACTGGCCAAAGTCATCTACAGTAACCAAAAACAGCGAGTGGATTACAAATAGGAGTGGGCAGTATAGCCAATCTAATATAACAGTAGTGTGTAATTATATAAAAATCACTTTCTTTAGCAGTATTATCATATTTTCCAGTAGAAAGAGCTAAACACCCTTTGTTATTGCCGATTGAACATGTTGAATCAGCGTTTGACGGGACTTGGAATATCTGGGAAGTGACATACTGTCGTACTTGAGAATCAAAACTGCATAAGATCAGACGACTTATAAGCATATAAGTTCAGAGTAACATATCTTGAATTAATCTATCGCAGTGCAAGCGGTACAGTAAACTCTCTACTGATTAAAGCATCTACAGTATTCCATCACCACCATATTCATGATTGACAGCATTTGAAGTTTAAAAACCCAGTCATACCGTAGTGCTATTGTAGTTTAAATTTAGTTTATAGTATAAATGTAGTTTATATTTATATTGTCTTTTGCCATTTGAAAAAATTGCAACTGCAATTTAGTTTTGAAATTTGCCAATCATTTTCATGAAGTATTTTTCGCTTTTTTTGTTGTAAATGTAGAAGCTGTAGTAATGCCATAAAAATAGTGAACAAGTTAAAGACGACAATTGTGATGGAAAACTGCCTATAAATTGCAACACTTGCACAAGTGTAGCCTGCATCACGAAGGAGGAGAAATCACCATTAAGATGTTTTTCCCCACAAAACAACTTGCATAATTGTTTATTTCTAACTACTAAACTGTGCAATTGATTAGTGACATCTTATGCTTGTGAAAAGCACCAGCGAACCACACTGCATACACGGTAAAAACCCTAATAACAATGCGCATTATCGCTGAATTCCACTGTTCTCAGTGCAGGACTCTGAAACAAAGGGCAACAGCACAGGAAAGGGCAGTGAGGTGGGGGGATATCTCGTAAATGTCAATGTTCAGTAGCCCATGAAATCAGTCCAATCAGTCACGGAGTACCAGCCTCCCACAGAGTGCAGCCAATTACCTATGAGGTCACCTTAGCAATGGAGGTAAGTTTGAGGAATGGAGGGCAGCTGATGTCCAATGGATTCTGGTATTAAAGTGCATTAGATCCGCAGGGCCCATGGCATTCTCATCATTGCCTGAAGGAGGCCCTTGTGCCCTGGCTTCAGACACTCTAAATGCAGGCAAGAGTCTTGACCTTTTATTATCAGTTGTGACATTTCAATAGGCCGTAAACTTGCCTATTTGGATGCTCTGTGGTTTCAGAAAACGGCAAGAGATTCGAAAGCCACTGAGCTGGTCTGATCGGTCGAAGCGGTAAATGTTTCGTCTCAAAGCTGAAAGGAGCTGGCTTTAAAAATGGAGAAATAACCACATCCATGCAAACATTCCAGTGGGTATTTACGGTCTGAAAAGGATTACCAGTGCAAATCTGGAAACAAGCTTGTGTTTGAAAGGCTTACCATCTACATGACAGGCGCTGTCAAAAGATGTATGCTATCTTCTATCAAAAATGATGAAGGATGGAGATCTGACATAAATTCAGTCGTGTGATGATGCCCTGTGATGCGTGAGAGGCATTTAACCATCCAACATCTGCTTTGGAACAGGTGATATGTTTTGGCTGCCGCAAATCTGAGAGTCTCAAAGAAAGTCTGGAATCAGAATAATAACACAGATCCAAGACTTAAAGAATGAAACCGACTTAAGGTCTGCTCAATTCCCCCCTCCTGACCAATCAGAGCTCAATATCGCAGTGGTGAGGCCACCTAATCAAAGCTGTAGAAATACGCTACTAATAAAAGAAAAACAAGCATTTTGTTGCATGCAAAATAATCAAAGCTCACATGCACTGACATTACATTTCTGTTGATATGCATCAAGTTAATTATATTTAAAAACAATTAAAAAGCCAACAAAATACCAATGCACACAACAAAATGGCCAGCAAAACTGATTGAAAAGGGTCCAATACAACAATATTTGAGACTAAAATACAGGTCCACTCGCTTCAAGATTATTGGTTGTGACAATGAACTCGGTTCACTGAGAAGTCATTTGCACTTTGTCATTCCGACCGTCAATCATTAACAGGCTGACACAAAGGCCGTGTACACAGCCTAAAAGGAATGTTTTAAAGAGGATTACCCAGTTCTTTGGCTCTTTGTGTTAGAGTGGCGTGTTATTGAGAACCTTGTTATTGGGTTATTGAGTAAACTAGTTTATTCACTTAACAAGCCATAAATGGCCTTTAAAAGCATCTAGTAAAGTCCAACTAACGGAGGTGGATTCTTTACAAAATGGACTGACGTTACTGTGCGTTTAATGGCTGAGACTTTAATGAACAATTGTTAGAACTGTTTGGAAGAACTAAAGCTCAGAAATGAGTCTGCAGAACAACTAAAACAGCATCAGGACTCTCTTGTAAATCTACATGGATCTTATATGTATCTGAGAACCATTGCAACATTAAACACTCGGTGCAAAAGGTACAGAGAGTAGCTGATAATATGCTCACACACTACTGTTAGAAAGTCGGGGGTCAGTAAGATTTTTTTTTAAATAATACTTTTATTCAGCAAGAATGCATTAAATTGATCAAAAGTGGCAGTAAAGATATTTATAATGTTACAAAATGTTTCTGTTTCAATTAAATGCTGCTCTTTATATACATCAAATAATCCTGGAAAAAAAATCCTGAAAAATCATTGTTTACACAAAAATATTAAGCGGTAAAACTGTGTTCAACACTGATTTTTTTATTTTTTTTGAGCAGCAAATCAGCATATTTCAATGATTTCTGAAAGATCATGTGACACTGAGGACTGGAGTAATGATGCTGAAAATTCAGCTTTGCATCACAGGAATAAATTACATTTTACAATATATTCAAATAGAAAACAGCTATTTTAAGTTGTAATAATATTTTAAATGTTAAAAAATTGTACATATAATCTCAGTACTTCTGAATCGCAAAGACCTGTTTTGATGCAATAACTGACGAATGGGAACACAAGAAAACGAAATTTCAAACCTATTAACGGTGGCTGAAATGCATTGCAGAAATTATCATTTCTCTACTATTTCATCAATATATCAGTCCAGTTTATATAATAGATTCTAATTTTGCAAATTATAGACACATTTATGTTTAAATGTTGAAACTAGTGCAGAAAATGGCAAAACTAAATTATATTATTGAATTAGAATTTTCATCTTGCACCAAATGGGAAATGTGAATTCAATCACAGGAATCTGTTGCTATTTTACATAACACATTTCATATCAAATCTCAGCAGTGTTATGCATCCATATCAGGTATGACCTTTTGATTACACTTTAATGCAGTCAGTAACCATCACAATAAAAGGCACGTTGTGGTTATTACTATTCAAAATGACAGTAATTTCAGAGCGACACCATCTACAACTATTTAGTGTTGCTCAAAAACGCATCCAGCCATGTGCACATGATGTTTCTCAGAATCAGCTGAAGTCACTGGTATCATAATCTCTATCGCAACATTGGTTTTGCCTATACATGCCTTTTCATGTCTATTATTTATTTTTTAATAACTTATTCCTGGCGTCCTCTATTAAAAATCTGGATAAAATATCTTTTTTCTCCATTTGTTTCTTATCAAGCATGAAAAACAAAATAGTTGAGCAAAGGGCATAAATGCAATACTGTAATCTAAAGGTTGTGCATGATAATCAGGAGCCAATTCTGATACCAAGTTACACGTCCATAAACTGTACCATATCGCACACACACACACACACACACACACACACACACACACACACGGCTGCTGACAGAAGATTTGGCTGCAAGTTCCGACTTGTTGGAGTCAGACTTTAGTGACGGTGCCTGTCAGATGGCCGACAAAAAGAGAGGGAGAAAGCAGAAAGCTTGTTCAGCAGACACATCATGCTCTAATGACCAGGAGATGACAATCAACAGCAGGCCTAACCGCACCATTTACCACCCGGAGCACAGCTAGAGAAAGAATGAGTGATTCTGTGTGGAGAAAAATGCACGACAATGGATGAATAAATAGTAGACCAAATAGAAAATAAATAAGAACTCAAATACTCTTATAACACAGGAGAATGGGTCTAAAATTAACAGCAAACGGGTTCAAAACATGCACTAAAGACTAGTTAGTCGCTTGGTTTAAATTCATAAATGCCACTGAGATGAATGAGAATAATTACCATTCCGCATAGATCTCCTTGTTTCAAAGCTACTGTGTAACCTCTTGTTTACCAGTCCAAATCTTTAACAATTAAAGGAATAGTTCATCCAAAAATGAAAATTTGCTAAAAAAAAAAAAAATGTACTCACCCTCAGGCCATCCAAGATGTATATGAGTTTGTTTCTTCATATTTGGAGAAATTTAGCATTACTCACTTGCTCAGCAAATTTTCATTTTTGGGTGAACTATTCGTTTAACTCTCTGAATATCATCAGTTACGTTAACAACCCATCAGCTTGCGCCATCTAGAGTTTCATGACTAAACTACATATTTATGTACCTTCTACACTTTGTGGTTAATTGCTTATGTAAGAATGCATTCGCCAAGATGATTAAATGTAAATGTATATGTGAGTGCGTAGGCATGTGAGACCATGAGCATTTCTCAGCCTTTCACAGATACGGATGTAGCAAGATATCGCTGAAGCAGTGCATTTCCAGACATCACGCTGTGTTCAGTCAGAATAGAAAGAGATTAGGTCAACAGATGAGTGTTTGTGAAGCTCAGCACTGCCTTGGCCCATCGCTGATGAATCTCAAACAGAGAGCCAAACGCAAAGAGGTAAAAGGTTAGATAGATGCTCTCAGTGTGACTCGAAATACATCTCACATCCTCATGACACATAACCAGACATATCAATGCTAAGAAATGTATTTTCTAAAAAAAAAAAGACTCACAAGCTCCACCAGAAGTGTTAATAACAGTTATTTAATGATTACAAGACACCCTGTAAAAGAGATATATATGGCAATGCTTCTGAAGCAAGCAAGCAGTTTTTAATTTTCTGGCTGGATTATTAGATTTATTAAGTCGTGGTTGACTGATCATTATTATCCTGGTTGTGCAGAAGCACCAATTAAATCTTAAGTACATGAAGGCCCAATGTTTAATTTTCATTATTAATATTTCTCAATTCTGTGTTATAGGACAAATAAGTAAATGTGAAACAAAGTATAAATTTTGGAAGCTAAAATATTAAAAACATTAATAATTAAATAATATTAATAGTATAAAAAATTTAAATAATATATTATTAATATATTACATATATTCTATACAGACAGACAGATAGATAGATAGATTCTCAATGACAGTACTAACATTGTAGCCACGTGTTTAAAAGTAGCTTATGATAAGAATATGAAAAGTCTTCGCAATACCTTTGGTCTTTAGTATATGTCAACCAGGATATTTTCATAATATGACAGGAAGAGTAATGAGCAATCAGAAGGTTAGGTCATCAGAAAGGTTGGATGAGAGCAGAGGAAGGAATATTTATGGGTAAAGGCTGAACTCTCACATGCATTAAGACATACTTTGACAAATTAATGGAGGCATTCGAGGCAACTGAGGTCAACTGAAGCCTGTAGCCTACATGTGAGAGTTTTTAGCAGAACAGGAGAAAGAAACTCCAGATAGCCAGAACAAATGTAGCTGAAATTCCTGCATTAACATGATGGAAATGATAAAGAAACTGAGCTGAAATATGAATTATGACCTCCAACTTAGCTACCTGTCCAACAACACCTGAAGGATGTGATTTATTGGTGCTTTTATGCATTTCTATGAACAACTCATCTAGAGTCCAAAATACGTCTTTTTTTAAAAGGATAGTTCACCCAAAAATGACCAGTCTGTCTTCATTTACACACCCTCATGTCATTTCAAACCTGTATGACTTGATTTCTTTTGCAGAAGAAAAAAGAAGATATTTTGAAGATTGTTTCAACTGCCCAAAACAACACTGGAGCCCACAGACTTCCACTGTATGGACATTTTTCGAAATATCTTCTGTTGTGTTCCACGAGAGAAAAAGTCCTACAGGTTTGGAACGACATGAGGGTGAGTAAATGATGACTGAATTTTCATTTTTGGCTGAACCATTCCTTTAAATTCAGACTCTAGGTTGCTTCTTTTTCAGGTATCAAAACATTTTCAGACAATAATGAAAATTGGAATCATAATATCTTGATGCACTCATTTGCAAATATTCTATAGATTCATGTTATTTAGATTCACTGTGAACAGGCCTACACATTTGAAATAAAACCTCCCATATTTAAGGTCTTCCGATTTCCCTTGGCACTGGAGTGTTTACTAGCGAGCTAAAGCATGTCATTAGGAAATGAACAGTGGGCGGCTGAAATCATCAGTGGCTAAATTCACCCCTCTCCTGACCGCAAACCTTCATGGATCATTTGATTAGCAGTGGGGTAATTGGTTCCATCCTTCATACTCTCTGACTTTACCTTTCGGCACAAGACAATCTTTAAAAGTCCAAAAGGGCAAAAGGAACTGAGCAAGATGTCGAATGCGATTACTGTAATAATGGTCATTCTGTTGTTTAGGATTTTTACCTTTATATCTACAATAGCAACAACTCTCATGACTGTAATATAAGAGAGGAGAGTTTCTCCTTAACTCTTGTTTGATTCTAAGTTATTTGTTAGCCCTTCTCCACTATAAGGCTCAATTACATTAAATAATCTTCTGAAATGCATTTAGCATCTTAATGCTATGAGCAAACCTTCTTTCTGAGATAACTGAACCTGGAGCAGAGGCACTCAGAGGTCAAAGGTCGATTCAGGACACTTACCAGGTCTGTCTTGGTCAGGTCTTGATATTCTGAAGAGTAATAGGAAGGTGTTTTCCCGAAACTGTTGCTGTCACTGGCAGGTTTGTTTGGCTGGGCATGCTGGCGATAAGTGGCACTTTTAGGAGTCCAACAGAAGAGGTTGATGGATTCCCGGACACAGCGTTCAATGTCGATCTCTGAATGCAAAACAGAAAAAGAAAACTGTCACTACAAAACTACCAGTTAAAGGTTTGGGGTTAAGATTTTTAAAAATGTTTTTGAAAGAAGTCTTTTATGCTTACCAAGGCTTTTATTTAATCAAAAAATGCAGTAAAAACAGTAATATTGTGAAATATTATTACAATTTTAAATAAATGTTTTCTATTTTAATATATGTTAAAATGCACTTTATTCCTGTGATGCAAATGAAGTCATTCCTCCAGTCTTCAGTGTCACATGATCCTTCAGAAATTATTCTAATATGCTGATTTTCTACTCAAGAAACATTTCTTCTTATTATCAATGTTGAAAACAGTTGTGGTGCTTAATATTTTTATGGAAACAGTGATACATTTTTTTCAGGATTCTTTGATTAACAGAACGTTCAGAAGAACAGCATTTATTTGAAACAGAAACTTTTGTAACAATAAAAATGTGTTTACTGTCACTTTTGATCAGCTGAATGCATCTTTGCTGAATAAAAGTATTAATTTCGCCAAACCTACTGACCATAATTTTTTGAACAGTAATGAAACCGTATCTGTAGTGATGCAAAGCACAAATTGTGTTTTAAGATGAAGCAGTGGTTTTTCCAGGGGACCACTATTTTAACATTCAACATTTTTAACGACCCCCATTTTTTGGAGGGGGTGGGGGGAGCTTTTAAGGTGTTAAAAGTGTTTTTAATAAATGTAACAAAAAAATATGTTTTTAATATTTTTTTTAGTTTTATTTAGTTTTTAATAAATGCAACAACAACAGAAACATTTAAATAATGACATTAACAATAATGGCCGGATTTTAAATGAACCAATAAATAAATAAATAAATTAATTAATTAATTAATAAAAATTGGTTGGATGACTACAACATAACATGTTATATAATAACATGCATAACATGTTAAAATTACATTTGATCTGCTCTGTTAATAATTCTAGATACTTTTGCATTGGTTTGAACAAAAAAGGCAGACAGGCTGAATGAAAATGCAAATCCACTCTCTGACAACAGGTGGCGCTAACAGAAACAGAGCCGTTTCCTCAGTAACCTCTGTAAACAAAGCAGCGCTGCGCTTATAAACACCACATTATTAGGCAGTATATGGAGGGAAGATGAATAGAAAATGCCATCAGAGCATTTTCTCTTCGGAAGGCAGTGAAAGGCTTTACAGAGGGAAATTACATTCATATAATTCATTCATACTTTAATTCATATGATTTCCCCCTGTAAAGCCTTTCACTGCCTTCTGCCATATTTTCACACAAAACAAAACCTACATTGAATGCTGCGCCTGCGCGAAACTGCTAACTTTGCTTAATGTTGGACAGAATTTACCGTGAGATTTTCGAATCACAGTAATTAAATACGGCTTTAATGATTACTAAAATATTAAACGTAATATTAACCGTCGGGAATTGTATCGTGATTTGTTGTCAAACTGTAGTTGTAACCCTCAAACTAGAGTGAGCTTAGCGAAGACTACCCTAAATAAAATTATTTTATTATGATAAGCAAGTCTTACGCTATTAAATCTAGTGCTTGCATGAGCAATTTAAATCACAGACTGTCTAACCTAATTAATCCTAATTAACCTGGGAGGACCTTGGACACTCTCTCCAGCTGATCCAAAGACACTGATTCCCTGCCAATGCTTCATTCAGTCACAAACAAACTTAGTGAAGACATCAACACTTCATTCACACTCTCCCAGCAGCAGCTGAAGAGAAGAAGAGGAGATTCAACTGCTTCCTTCAAATGCAAAGCCAGCTCTCTTGAGCCATGCACCTTAAACCGGAGATTAAAGTAACAGGGATTCACATGGATAAAAACAAATCAGCAATCCTTTCCTCGCTATCTCACTCACTTTCTATCCTGTTAGTGAAAAAAGTATCCCTAATGAAGTGGTTTGGCATGATTGGCCTACTGCTTAAAGCCGAGTGTTACAGCTTCATTTTATTAAAGAGGATATGATCTGAAAACTGGATTATAAACACTGGACTTACACTGAGAGGCTGTTATTACTGTCCTCTGAAGTAATAAAGGCAAGAGAGAGAGTGAGAGAGAGAAAGAGAAGCTCTGTTTAAAAAACAAAAAACTAATGTGATATCTATTTAGAAAGCATTAACGGCATTATAGAAATGCATCTTATGTGAAAGTCCCAATATATCACATATATAGTCCCATAATGCACTGCGTTCTGACAAGCAGAATGAAAATAAAATAAAAAATGGTGATTATAAAGAGCTATTTTCTCCCAATAATTATATATATATATATATATATATATATATATATATATTAATAAGAGTTTAATAAGAGTTATATTAATAAGAGTTAATGTGAATAATGGGAGATGGAAATAAATTAAGCGAATAAATTCCTCGGACCGATCTCATTGGACAGCATCTGAAATGTTGTTATGGTCATTCTGAAATGCCTAATCAAAGTCTGACATCAAAGTATATCTGTATAATTGCCTCCCAGAACTGACTTACATGACAGCGTTCCCAAACAATAGAATCCAGCTCCAAAAGCAATGACCGCACAAGTAATTTCTTATATATGAAAATTATTATATTCAGTGGCTTCTCCTACTTTTAGTGATATTTAGTGCCAGTTTATCAGAAAGTGAGGATTTTGTTCTCTTTGACTTTTTAGATGGAAACGAAGCTTTATTCGCAAATGTTTTGCGCATAAGTTAAATTCACAACTTTGGATGGAAACATAGCTAATGTTGAAAATAATTGTTCTGCTTAAAGGGGTCATATGATGCGAAAAATCGACGCGTTTCAAAAAGGCGGGGCATAGAGGAGAAACAATAATGTACAGTATGTGGAAAATAATGTTTTTTTTTAACTTTAAACCGCATAAACACATTTCATTACACCAAATACACAAAATAATGTTCTTTTTAGCAGCATCATATGACCCCTTTAATGTTTTTTTTTGTGGAAACCATGATACTTTTTTGTCAGGATTCTTTAATGAAGATAAAGTTAAAAATGTTACATATACCATGGAATCTCAGTGCTCGTGTTATGTCTGACTCAGTTTGTATATTCTCAGCAAAAAACAATTTCTCAATGTAGAAAATGAATGGGATTTTTACATCTAGAACTTGCATGCAATTGTAAGTCGAGTCTCATGTGCTTTGTGTGAGAACTGCTATTTGTATGGCACACAGAAATTCTGTCTATGTGATGCGTTTCAAATCAGTCACCTATGAGGCTCTTTTCCAGTTAAGATGGCAAGCAAGACTTTGGAACAGAGAGAGGAGGAGGAGAAAGAATGCAAACAGCATGAGAGATGAGGCACCAATCAGTCAGTGCATTAGAAACTGTGACAGACGATCCACCTCTCCTCCAACCATCACCTCCCTGTCCCGCCTTCCGCTGACCCAAATCTACAGGCAGAGATGAGGAACGACAGACGGATCTGGAGTTTCAAGCCACGCGCATATCATAATTACAGAGCCTCGTCACCTTTGCCATAACTCTAATATAACATCCTCCGAATCAAACAGAGCAGCGCATGCACCAGAGGTCCTTGCCATCCCACAAGTGTCTCCCACATTCAATCCATACCGTTCTCGAATCCCAACCCTACACAGTGGCACGGAAGGAATAAGTAAAGACACTCAGTCACATTGCACAGTATTCCCAGTGTAGCCAAGACAAATAACGTAATCGAAAGACAGATTTGGCTATGCATTCCACATCCCATCTTTATAAACACAGCTTTCGTCATAGTATTAGCTGCAGACGTTATTCAGACATCAGATGGCATGAAATATACATGCATGAAGGAGTCATCTGGATTCAGTGGGAAAAGGGGATAAGAACTAAATGACAGACTACTAAATTCTCCTGAAGTCATCTGATACGGTTGGAGGAGTGAAATCAGCCCTATACGGGTATAGAATAGACATTATTATTATGCTTGCAATCATGATAACAGTAGTAGCCATAGGTGCCGATCCCATGGGTGCTCAGGGGCTCGAGCACCCACGGAAAAACACGAGATAGTCGCCGTTCATTTTAACCAATAAGAAATGGATTGCAGCTTGTACGACGTTTTCATAGTTCATCTGAGGCAGTTTTTGGCGTTATTTTAATGGCAAATGTCAAGAGTGCATTATTGTAATACGTGAGGGTGCCAAGGGGTGCACAAATCTCTCGGTTTGCAGCAGGCTTGCTCTCCAATAGCCTAGTGATCATGGCTCTGCGCTCCCTCAGATATTACGTGGTGTGCGCCTGACTCACCTAACGAAATTTCTACCACGAGGCTGTTTAGGAAAACGAAAGATCGATGCATATCTACGTATTTATTCACTGACATTAATAGTCTCAGACCTAATAATACATTTTATTACAGTACATGAATAAAACTGTCACGTTAAAAATTAGTTCTATGTCGATGCACCCGTTTCAATTCGCAAGATACATTTTGTGTAGTAAATTCATCAAACGCACCATCCAACTGAGTGTACTCTAGAAAAAAAACAAAAAAAACAAACACCCAGTATAATTAATTGCTGAGTAATGAGAATGAAATATTTGAAAATATTAAATTTGTTGTGTATGTGTATAACTTAGCCCAGTGACTATGGAAACAGCGGTGTTCGTTGGGTGGGTGGGGGTGGGGGGGTTTGAGGCTATGGCAGTAGCTATGATATTTCGGTGTAAACAATAGTTAGCATGGTAAATTTTTTGAAAGGGTACCTGGTGATTAGCTAAATCCTGTGGTTAAAGTCTTTTATCACACTGAACTGTTCACCAAGGCAGCAATTATTTAATTAAAAACACAGTAAAAACTGTAATATTGTGAAATATTACAATTTAACATAACATAATATTTTCTATTTGAATCTATTTTAAACTGTAATTTATTCCTGTGATCAAAGCTGAATTTTCAGCATCATTACTCCAGTCTTCAAAGTCACATGATCCTTCATAAATCATTCTAATTTTAAAAAAAGTATTTTTAAAAAAAAAAAAAAAAAAATTTTTTTTTTTTTTTTTAAGAAATATTTTGTATCTTTTAAAAAAAAAAAATAGAAATATTACCACTTTTGAACTATTTAATGCATTCTAGTTGAATAAAAGTATTAATATATTTCAAAAATGTATTCACTTTTAAATGGTTGAGGGAATCTTTGTTCCAAAATACACCAAATTTGATTTTTTTTAAAAATATTTTTGAGGGAATTCTGCTATCATTATCTATCATTTCCTACCGATCAGCCACACTCCTTTCTAGACAGCAACACCAGTAAGGCCCTTTAAAAACGTCTATCAGGCGAGCGCTTACACTGAACACCACCCAAAGCTTCATGGCTTCTCTTGACAGAACAGATTAATGTTAGCATGTCCATTCAGAGTCTACAAAATAATGACAAAGTGCAAAGAGAGTGAACCTGGGCCATTTAACACCCATCAGCTCGTGAATACTTCAACAATGAAGATTATCAATCCAGAACATCTTAAATGTCAGTCTGCTCAACACAGAAAGCTATTGCACAACTTATTAATATACTTTTGATATTTTCATCATAACATTTTGAGAATTTGATCTTTTAGAAACATTCATTTTCTATTAAGCTTGAATTGGACTGAAGTGAATAGAAACCACCTAGAACTCCAAAGCTACCACATAGCAATGCAATGGCAAACATTCACAACTGTAGCATTGTGGTAACAGAGAATTGTTTGTGCAATGTTGGCTGGATCTCCAGAAAAATTTAACTCAATGTAGGAACAAGTGCTTCTGATCACTCCACAACACCACAACAAAAGAAGCAATATGATTTGTGAACGAACCATTCGTTTAAGTCAGATCTATTCAAAGAAAATAGACAAAACAGACAAAACTGGTCTGATTGATTCGTTCAAGAAGCGGACTGATTCAGTACTTGGGTTCACCTCACTCAGTGAATCAATGATTCAACAATGAAGATTATCAATCCAGAACATCTTAAATGTCAGTCTGCTCAACACAGAAAGCTATTGCACAACTTATTAATATACTTTTGATATTTTCATCATAACATTTTGAGAATTTGATCTTTTAGAAACATTCATTTTCTATTAAGCTTGAATTGGATTGAAGTGAATAGAAACACCTAGAACTCCAAAGCTACCACATAGCAATGCAATGGCAAACATTCACAACTGTAACATTGTGGTAACAGAGAATTGTTTGTGCAATGTTGGCTGGATCTCCAGAAAAATTTAACTCAATGGAGGAACAAGTGCTTCTGATCACCATTTGTGTGCAGGTTTTGGCAATAGTTAGAAGAACCAAATTATTTAAAGTTTTGCTTTAAACCTACTGATATCAACAGGTTTGAGAGTTAACGTTTAGGTAAAAAATATTTTGCATATAAAAAACTCTTCACTAATACAGTGAAATGTGCGTGTTTTCGAGTCTGAAAGCGTTTGCCTGTAGGAAACCGAGAAGAAGCTGGTAAGCAGCGAGGACAAATATTTTACCTATAAAAGGAGTTTTCTCTCTCAACTCCTAAGACTTTTCATGTGGCTTGCCAGCGAAAAGAACAGGAAAATGAAATCCCTAAATCTCAGCGGTATCGACCTGCACCCCGTTTGGATACACCAGTCTCCTTCCAATGGCTTTTAGAAGTTTAATGCCACTCGCTCCTCTGTGACAAGGAAATAGCCATTTAAAATGAGCGGTTTGGAGACAAACGAAGCGAAACAATCTCAAGATGTGAGATAACGGCCCACATCATGGACGCCTGCCAGGGAGATCCAGTAACAGCAGAGGAAGGCACAGTTGCACGCGAGGCAAATCGAGGCATTTGAGGCATGCATTAGAGGCAGGAGCGCAACTCAACAGCATGTGGTGGAAGAAATGACAGCCGTGACCTTCTCAAACATAAGAGTTTGCGTTTTCATCTGCGTGCGCCAGGAACTGCCGCCCCATGCCGTGTTAATTACACCGCTGTCACAATTACAGACAGAAAAGAGAAGAGATGCCAATCCCTCGAGACCTCCGTTCAACCTACGAAAAAAGCCCCATCATCGGCTTCAAAAGCGAAACTTTCAAAGGCGTTTAATTCTCGGAGAGCTTGTGTGTTTGTGGGTTTTCACAGCATAATGTTACTAGTCAGTAAGCTGACAAAAGTTTTGCTTTGAAACAAATTCCCTGTTTTGTGAATACTGATGCTTTGCATATGCCTAAAAACCCCAGGCAACATTTGCAGACTTCCCCGAGAGAAATAATGTGACATGTTTGTAAATAATTCTCACAAAGTCTTCCTCTGAAGCACAAAATCCCACCTAGACAACTAGCTGAGCCTTGCAAAAGTTCTGTGGCAGGACCATGGTAGAGCCATAGTAGATGATAAAACCACAGTAGCATGGTATCGTGTGATTTTTATAGTTATATGCCATGATATTAGCATGGCACTCCAAGAAACATTACAGAATATTATGAGATTTCCACATTACATCCCAAAAAATCAAAGGTAATGCTATGATATGTCCCAAAACATTGCTACCTATATATCATGATAGCATGCCTTAAAATCATGGTAAAACCAAAGTATTTAATAGCATAGAAAGAATAACACAGATCAATGACGATCACTTTTTCATCTATGAAGTTACATTAAAAATGCAATTAATACAAACTGAAATTATTGGAAAACCTCTTCTATGATGCTTCGGATTTAAAATTCATTTTGATATTTTTTGTGGAGTTTAAAGTAAAGAATATAACGAGGTGGTGTAACACTGACTCTGGAGATCGTGATAAGGTTTTTCAAGTACTGCCAGCAGATTGGCATAATATTTTATTGTCATTTCTTCAGTGGCAGTTTTATTTTAAAATTTTAATATTGGAAAACTTGAAGAAAAAAAAACCCATAAAACAGGAAATTATATTAGAACGAGAACTCTTGTAGACCCTTCATGATTTTCTGTCAGTTTCATTTGTATTATTATTATTTTAAATCAGATAACCTCAAGCAGATGCCATATAAAAATCATGACATTTGCTAAAAAAAAAAAGAATAAATACTTATTTGTGAAAATAATAAAGATGTGTACAATCAAGGAAAATATTGGATACTTTTAATTTTATGGTTACCCCACTTGACATTTTCATACATTCTTTACATTTTTTAAATTAAAAAAAAAATGTTTTTATAAATTTGTTTTAAATTAGCTTTGTAAAAGATTTTCCCTTTTCATATTTTAGTATATCCTAATTTGACTACAGAAAGAACAGAATCATAAACATCAGCATGTTTTAAAAATTGAGACAGTGTTAGCCTGAGGAAGTAATCAAATGTACAAAAATAAAACAAATATGACAAAATATGAGATCGAACAGTATGTACATCACTCCTTTTTCTAAAAAGAAAATATCCAACAGCAACAACTTATGATAGATGATGGCTGTCCGAGCTGATTTAGTCCATTTAAAATGGATTATAAAAAAAAACAAAAAAAACATACCCAGACAGCTTATTCCCCATAATTCATATGAAACATTCTTGAGTGTTAGACTACAGATACTCCTATAGGCCAGTAGATTTACATGATATAACACTGACTAACAGGATTTGACACAGTTGGACAATGTGAAGACAGCACTACTAGTTAATCTGGCTTGAGGAACTGATCAAAGCTCATGGTGCATCCCTCGCGTTCCCTGCTTATGTCAAGTTTTCAGCAATATCTGATAGAAGATCGTCCTGTAAAACCTCTGAAGCTATTTCCAGACTTGCCAGTGACAGATGCTTATTAGCCACTTGTAGTCAGACTTTTGTCAAAGTGTGATTTGTGCTTTGCTTTCAGCTGGATGTTTGTCTCCTGACAGGACGGAGTAAAGGCGTGTCTCACGGGCTTCTGTTGAACATCACTGCCACATCTATTACAGATTTCTCTGTGATTGCTGGTGCAATGGTTTTGCTGATGCTAACGTTGATTTGTTAAAAATTTTGCTTTTCTTTTACAATTTTTTTGGAATCATCCCTACCCCCTGAAATGACAATAAAAGAATTTGGACAGGACTGTCTGTTACAAGTCATTACTTTTGCAATTCCATTTGGTGCTGCACATTTCAGCTTTAAAAGGTGCAATAAGTAGTGTTTATGTTTCATATTCGTCTTTCCAAACCACTAATATGACAGCATTAGTCTCTTTGCGGTCATCACTGCCTAACAAACAGGGTCCTCAGATGTTTAAGTTCATTCATTTGAATGCAAGAATAAGCTGGCCATGTGATCTTGACATGTTGGCCACAGTGAGTAGAATAAAATGTGTATCTTGTGCAGAATAAATTTGATTTGTACACCACTGATATTACTTATTTTATAGTAATATGTACTATTATAGTATTTATTAATATTTTCAGTTCTCATTTTAATTTTAGTTGAAGTTTTGTTATGTGCTTTTGTTGCCTTTTTATTATTTTTTGTAATATTTCTGTTTAGCTTCTATTTAGATTTTCATTTCAGTTTTAAACTTATTTCAGTTAGTTGTGAAGGCAACATTTTTTTAAATGTATTTATTGATTTTTGTTTTTTTCATCTAATATTTACTTTTTATGTTATTTCAACTTTATTTAAATTCCTGAAATCAATTTTTAATATTTTAATAATTTTAGTTTTAGTTAACAAGATGAGTCTTCATCTCATGTGTACATTATTGTAAAAATGTCAAATCTACTATTCATTTTTTTATGTGTAAAGCATGTACAAAGAAAATAACATTGCACCTGTAAAGGACTTTTTGAACCAAAAACTGAAACATAAAGAATCTCTGACACTACTTTAATTGAACACAAGAAAAATACATTTTTTCGAGCTATGACAATGATTTTTCAACATATAACAACATGAATTGGTAACATTTTATTTTATTTTTTTAATTACAGGAGTTAATAACAAGGTTTTTATGTGTGTGTGTGTGTGTGTGTGTGTGTGTCCTACCCCTTTATATATGGTTTTCTATCTTTATTTTCTAAATTGGTAAAGTTGTTTTTGTTTTTAGAATAACAGGAGTTAATAACATAAGTTTTTTTTTGTTTGTTTTTTTGGTGTCCTACCCCTTTATATATGGTTTTGTATCTTTAATGTCTAGAGATTAAAAAATGTATTCAAATGTATTCAGACTAAAGTGGACTAGACATCATCTTAGATGGTAGGAAAAACAGAACGTATGACCAGCATGCATATCTAATACTAATTAAATAGAACAAGAACATTTACATTTAAATTTAAGAATATTTAAATGCTGCATTCCTGCCTTTTTTTATTATTTGTTTTACCTTTTTTCACACACACACACACACACACACACACACACTCACACTCACACTCACACTCACACTCACACTCACACTCACGTCTGGTTTGCTATCCTTGTGGGGACTCTCTATAGGCGTAATACTTTTTCTACTGTACAGACCGTATATTCTATTGCCCTACACCAACCCTACCCCTAAACCTACCCCTTACAGGAAACTTTGTGCATTTTTAGATTTTCAAAAAACTTCATTCTGTGTGATTTATTAGCTTGTTTACCCGTGGGGACCTCAATTTAGGTCCCCACCGTGACACGAGTCCCCATGAGTCTGTGTGTATTCAGGTTTAAGTCCACACCAGAATAGAAAAACAGGTACACACACACACACACACACACACTCACTCACACTCACACACACAAAAAAACAAGCTATTTAAACCCTAACCTTTGTTTACACCAGTGTGTTTTGGCCTGAAATATACGGTGACAAGTTTCAGAAATTCTCCTGCTTTCAACTGCCACAGTAACGTAATATTTTCCACATTATTTTGGGAAGTAATCCCTGCATTGTGACTGAGTGTACACACCATCAGCGTTCCTGCAGTGCTGAATGCTCCCAGCTAATTCCCTCACATTAGACTCAATCATCGTCCATCACTTCAGCCACACCGTGCAGCTCTCTGTTGACAGCAACCTCGAGGGAATAGTGGCAAGCAGATGCCAGAGGAAACACACAGAGCTGTCCCGACCAGAACGCCACTTGTCAGGCCACGGCGGTGCCAGCTGCCTCTCCCAACATACCACACGGAAAGAACGGCATAAGCCGCATAACTTATCCTGAGCTCATCGCAAACAAGTCCCAACTGAGCCCCGGCGTCAGGAAGCTTACAGGGAATAAAGCACTGTTTTTGACAGAGGGGAGGCAAGGTGCGCCAAACCAGACAAGTGTGCATCACTGTGCAGTTTCCAAGTGCGGGTCCACAGCAACTGCAGCAAACTCACCAGTGTATTTATAAGCGTTTTGATAGTATACAGCCGATTTACCCACAATGCACCTGCTCTACATGATTCTAGCATATACTTGCTAGAAATGTGCGGTCACATTTATCGTTGATGCTAAATTTTGTGGGTGAAATCCAGTCATTTCAATAGGAATCCATGTGATTTGTTATGTGCTTTTTTCTGTTTTAATTTTATTAGGTTTTTTTTATTTGGCATCTATGTATATTTTTATTTCAGTTTTAGTCATTCTAGTGTTTCAACGTAGTTATTTCATTTAGTTGGACAGAAAACATTTTTATTTTTGTTTTTCATTTTTATTTCAGCTTTATTTCAATTCCTGAAAACCATGTTTAATAGTTTTAACTTTAACATTTATTTTACTTTTAAGTTTTTCAATAAATAACAAATTAAGTTTAAGTGATAAAGTATTTTTTTCATAAATATTTGTATTACAGTAATAAAAATATTATTAGCACTTTATTCAGTGTTTCTATAGTATACAGTGGATTTACCCACAATGCACCTGCTCTACATAATTCTAGCAAATACTTAATGTGCCGTCACATTTATTGTTGCTATGCAAAACTTTTGTAGGTGAAATCCAGTTATTTCAATAGGAACCCATGTGATCAGTTTTGGTCTTTATTTTTTTATACGTTTTTTTTTTTTTGGTAATATTTCTATTTAGCTTGCTGATACACAGCCCTAATATATATATTAGGGGCGGGACTGGACAAACCTTGCAGGAGCGGAACACACATGTCGTCACTGTTTAAGTTCAGAGGTAAGAAGAGTGCTATCTAGCAGTCCGGTCGGGATATAAACTCAAAACAAAACAACTGCCATGAATTTTGTATACATTTAAAAAAAAAAATATCGATATTGCGTTTTTGAAATTTCAGTTTTTCTTTTTTAATAAATCTGCAAAAATGTCAACAATTCTGTGTTTTTCTGTCAATATGGGGTGCTGTGTGTACATTAATGAGGAAAAAAAATTAACTTAAATGATTTTAGCAAATGGCTGCAATATAACAAAGAGTGAAAAATTTAAGGGGGTCTGAATACTTTCCGTACTCACTGTATATATATATATATTATTTCAGTTTTAGTCATTTTATTACTTTAACTTATTTATTTCAATTAGTTGCCAGGGCTGAGGGCAACATAATTTTTCCATCTAATATTTACGTTTCATTTTATTTCAGCTATATTTTAACTCCCGAAAACAATTTATAACACTTTTATCATTCACAATTATCATTCCTGTGAAATTGTGTAGGAATCCACGTGATTAGGAATTTTGAGAGAATGCGAAAAAGTTTCCCATGCAGATTTCAATCGTATTCAGGATGGTCACACAAATTCGCTGCACTGACCAACAGAAAGCTGCTTGGTCTGAAAGTGACGTCTGTGTGAGCAGTGCTTCATACATAATTACTCTATTGACAACAGACAATGGACCTTTACTCAGTTAAAGGGGTCAAAATTGGATTTTCCAAATAAAATAAGAGCACAATGTACTATGTAGATTTTGAATAAAAGCTCAATGTACTTTGCAGAAATATTAATTCACAATGCAAATTTACTTTCAAAACAAGTAATTTAGAAATTGCAATTAGCATACAACCACCCATGTTTACATATAAATGCTTATTCAATATTCAACAACTTGGCCTGTTGAATACGAGTCTGAACGATACTGGCGCACAAAGGTTAGCTAAACATAACAGACGTCATTTCCATATAGAAACAGAAACAGCTTGTTGGGTCAGAAATTGTCATGAGAAACTAAATCACTGTTTTTACTCAAGAAACCCTGAGTAACATTATAGATGGACTTACTTGAGGTGGAAAAAATAAAATGGTATAAAAGAATAAATAAATGAAAAAAAATGTGTTCTGTGTGCGTGTGCACTGGTGACTCTTACCGGGCAGGTCGGAGAAGAGCAGTATGCACTCGTTGAAGCCATTGGCCAGCAGACGGTCTCTCAGCTGCTGTAGAATAGCTACACCGATGCAGAAGGGGAAAGACGAGTTTCCCAAAAGCAGAGTGTCCCACAGGTGGAAGATCTTGTGCAGGGGGAACACATCTGCAGAGGAAATGGGACAAAAAATGACTATTGTGAGTGTATTTTGCAGCCTCTACACTGTAACAGCTGTGCATTAATATGGTCAACAGGCCTTCTGAATCATAACTGTTGCTATATTGTGTAATGTCTGATTTAGATTTTTCAGATTCCGGAACTGGAAATACCTATGTTTACAAAATAGGCATTTATATAATGTTTTTTTTTTTTTTTTAAGTGATAATAAATAAGTAATTAATAAGTATAATAAGAAATTAATTTGTTGTGCATTTAAAGAAAAATTTACTGTTGTTTATTGTTGTGTGACCATCAAAGGACAACATAGCATCTTGAAATATTAAATTTTTAAATAAATTATACAAGTATAGTCTTATATTATTAATATTATTACTGCTATAATAATAATAATAATTTGTATATTATTACAACAATATCTTTTGCTAATGTAATAATAATAATAATAATAATAATAATATACAAATTATTATTATTATTATTGTGTGTTTTTACCATAAGATGCGGTACATCACAGTATGTATAATTAAACAATGCACAATTAGTCCATCAGTGCTTATTGTTTTGGAAATGCAAAAAGAACAAATCTGACGCATTTATCATCATCAAAGATGTCATCAGAACAATTCAACAAGCCAAATTAATTGCCATAAATTACAACAGTGCAAATCACTAGAATTAAGCCCAGGTTGTATGTCCTTCTATAGTTTTACCAACTGGGGTTTTAGGCACTCCACTTCACGTCGTGCCTAACAACGCCCCTTAGCTGTTATAAATTCACTGTAAACCACGGCTTCACGGGGCTTATTGCTTTTATAAAACGGTTATTCCATATACGTAGTAAGGTTTCACAAAATAAAACAGAGCAAATAAAGTGTAATGATATTAATAAAAACAGTATTCTTCCGCCAAACAATGTAGTTCCTCAGAATCGGTTGTGGTTGCAACAAAGTGGTTGCCGAGCAACACACAAACGTAAACAAAGGTGTATGTTTGTAGTGTAATTTACAACAGCTTCGAACGCGGCTCAACCAATCAGAATCAAGGACCGGAACTATCCGTTTTATAAACACTGTTTTTGCAACCTTAATTTGAAGACGATTTATTCCACAAAGCTGAACAAAAGGAACTAGTCAACTTTAGGAGGAGAAGTGACGGTAACACTTCATAACAAGGTCCTTTTTGGCATTATATATGTAGTGCATTAGGTATAATCCATCCAGAAAATATTTATGAAATTAGCATACGCCCAATCTTGCCAATGAGTCGCTGATACTTACGTGTGAACATTGTCAGGAACCACGGGATCGCATACAGCTGAAAGGAACAGAAAGAAAGAACATTCATTCTTGCCCAAAAGCTATTTTTACATGAGCAACAATGTGATTAATATGAATAAACAGCACGGTCCCTTTTATAGTTTCCAATAAAACACCTCAGCGATTGTTAAATTCATCAGAGGAAACCTGTATTTGTAATTCAGGCCTTTGCTTCACAGCCCTCTGTGAAACGAGAGGACATGTGTGGGAGTGTAACAGCCAACATCCCCGCATCTCTGCCGTCTCCCTCCAACACCTGTTCCAACACTGCCTCTTTTCCCATGGTTCTTCTCGGTTTGCGGTCGGGTTGGATGTATAATCCATTTCAGCAGTTGATTGGTGGCTCAGCCTCAGAGGGGTTTAGGGAGAAATGAGAGGACGAGCTTCGGTCAAGCCAAATCAGCTCCCTGCTGGGAAGAGCTCCATCTCTGACTGAGAGAGACCGACCGCTGCTAAACATGACAGCACGGCCCCGGAGGAGTCGAATTAAGAGGCAACAAGGAGCTGTGCACCATGGGACGAGGTCCAATGACATCCTGACACCTAATATAGATGGTGCCAGAAACAATATAAACGTTCAAAAGTGTTCGGGTCGGTTTAAAGTAGTCAAATTTTTAAGTAACTTTTTTATTTTAATATATTTTAAAAAGCATTTTATTTCTGTGATGCAAAGCTGAATTTTTTTCAGCATCATTACTCCAGTCTTCAGTGTCGCATGATCCTTCAGAAATCAGTTTAATATGCTGATTTAGGGCTCAAGAAACATTTTATTATTAATTATCAGTGTTGAAAACAGTTGTGCTGCTTAATATTTCTGTGGAACCGTGATAGTTTTTTCTTTACTGAATAGAAAAGTTCAAAAGAACAGCATTCATTTGAAAACTTTTGTAGCATTATAAATGTTTTATTGCCACTTTTATTCATTTTAACGCATCCTTGCCGAATGAAAGTATTAATTTATTTTTTTAAATAATCTTACTGACTGCAAACTGCCATCAGTGTCTTTCTAAAGAATGTTGCCCTTGATTCATAAAACATTCCCGAAATTTTGGAAACTTTCCAGGATTTTGGGGGGAATATTCCAGGGATTTTGGGAAAGTTTTCGGAAATTTACAGGAAATTTTCCACCCCTTTGCAACCCTAATTGCATCACAACAAATATTACCCGATTAGGTCCGAAATTACACGTTTGCCATTTTGTCCAAGCAATTCAATGAATGCTTCGAAAGGAAGAAAATCTAAATAAAAGCAGTTACTTTTGACACAAAACTGGCCTATCCAACATGATCAGAATACCAACATGAAGCAGGACCCAAAACTAGGTCACTTTGCTGTGAATTTCAGGCCTTATGCTGCCAAATATAATAGCACTCATGCAGACTTTACTGAGCTGAGCCAAATCCTCGACTAACATCCACCAAGATGTATTCATGCCTCAAAGACAGTTTGATAATAACAAGATAAGTCAAGTCAAGATCAAATATTATCCCAACTACAGTGAAAATTAAAATAACAACAACTGTGGGAACAAACGGCCATCAAGCAAACAGTGCAAAAGCATCTGGTGATGGACAAAAAGAATCTAGATTTCCTGAAGAAAATGTGAACTGATTAAAAAATTTTGGGTGGTTGCTATGGCATGACCAGATGGTTGCTAGGGTATTCTGGGTGGCTGTTTTCTGGTTCATGTTAACAAGGTCCATCTTGTTTCAGTGAAAAGCATAATGCTTCTAACGCAGCCCCTTTAAAAGAGTACAAGGTGACTTTGGGATTGTGCTGACAAGAAAACAAACACTTCCAGATCAAATGCATTGGGAATCATGGCAGGGTTAAGCGTATATAATGGTCTGCTCAGAGACTCCAGTTCAGCAGTGGTTACATCCTCTCATGACTCTGAACCATAACAGCTGCTGTGCAGCGGCTGAACTGAACACCGGTTCACTCCTCTTGCATCAAAGACCAATTCGGTGTTGATTCCCACAACTCATCATTTATTTGGACCCTCAATCACAGAGCTGTGGGTGGATTTGTCTGTGGAGGTCACCTATCCATCAGTGTAGAGAGACATCATCTTGGCATTTTAAAAAATAAAGAGGGAGCGTTTGTGAATCCCAGAATGTTCCGGTGTGTGTGTACTTGAGGAAAACTTGGCCAGCGATCAAATCTCAGGGTCAGCCGTGTGTGTGAGCACCTTATCAATGACACAAGCCCCGGCAGATCTGATGTGTGACAGGATGTGAATGCATAGATGGACAGATGAAAAAAAAAATACAACTAAAGTGAAACCAGAAAAAAAAGTAAAAACCTAAACAAATCTAATTATTAAATGTAATAATTTATTACTGATATAAATATTAATCATTACAGACAATGTCTGTTAATATTAAACTTAGGGTTTCTGCAAGTTTTATGAAGGTAAATTTAAGACTTTTTAAAGACCTTTTTAAGACCAATCACAGATCATTTAAGGAATAAATTAAAGAGAAAACAACATGTCAATATGTTCTCTAAATATAAATGTCTAAAGTTGAAAACACAGTGAGTTGTAATGGCAGCACTGGCAACTGATCTCCATTACCTTTTACTTCATTTTACGCACAAACACACACAAAAATTGCTTGACCAGAATATGAAAATGACCTTTACTGTTCCTTATCTCACTGCAAAAAAGTGATGTTTTTCTTTAGTATAAGATTCTTAAATCAAGATAAATGCGAAATGACATAAGAAGTGGATCAAAATGAATTGAACTCATGAGAAAAAAGGACAAATATCTACCAATATGCTGAGATAATGCAACTTAATTCAAAGGGAAAACAAGTTTTCATACCCCAGATATATGTTCTTGTTTTAAGTATAAGCTCACTTAATTTTGTTCAGTTTCTCAAGACTTCATATCTTCATTCAGCATCTCATGTAAATATCCTGATTTAAGGATGTTTAGATATTGTATTAGAAATCAAGACAAAAATACTAACAAAGATATATATATATATATTTTTTTTTTTTGCAGTGCATGCAACATTTAATGCCATGACTTTATGATTTTAAGACTTTGTTCTCTGATTTAAGACATTTTAAAGCCTTAATTTGTGAAAGGCCAAATTAAGACTTTTTAAGACCATTTTAAGACCCACAGAAATTATCAAATTTTATTATTATAAAATAGTAATAATTTAAGTTAAAAAAAAAATTATAATAAAATATTATTATTACTATTATAACAATAATTATAATAAAAATAATAATTACAATATCATTTTTTAAATTTAATTTACATATATTTGTATAAAACACACACACACACACACACACATATATATATATATATAAACAAAAGCTCATATGTAGTATTGCGTATTTGAACAAATTTCTAACCTCTTCAATACAACAAGAAGTTAATACTGAGTAACACATTGCTCAATTACATTTTAGACACGATATTACTCTAATCTAATATTAAATACGTGTGTTGATATTACAATATTACAAAATCTGTTCCTATTTTGTTCTGCCAATGGAAACACTTGTAGGAGTAAACTAGCATATATATGACTCTCAAAGCTAACAGGAATGGCCTAAAAGCCACAAAAATAAAATATTGATGTAACAAAGTAAACAATGTCAATATGGTTCGATTTTGATGTGATTTCATGTGTTTTTGAAATATTTACACTTACATCAGGTATGAATCCAATCTCGTTCAGGTGGTTGCTCAGCTCGGGGTCGTGGAACGCAATCATCTGAGAGAAGACGGTCAGATATTCTGGAGAAGTGAAGAATAAGAACATTCAGGCGTTTGTACTTGGGCCAAAAACACTTTTGACACGTTATAGCCATGGCAGGACCAACACTTCGCTCAAAGCTCAGTCAGACAGCAAAACAAAGCAATTCTGCTCCTGGAGTGCTGACAGCAGAGCTAGCAAACTCAACAACAAACATGCCCAAATGTCAGGCTACAGAAATCCTTTAAGTGTTTATTGCTGTAATCACTGTAGTGTAACAGCCATAATCACTTAAAATATTTTTAAGAAACAGCTGTAACAACAGCAAGCACGTGCAAACTGCCACATGCAAATCAGGCATGTTGTAAATTGATCAAATCTGGGTACTTTTTTTTTTTAGCCTGCACTGAAAATTGCATATTCTCAATCCAGTGCAGTAGTTATATACCTTATGGTGGAACAAAAAGATCACCTTACCTTGTATGACATGCGAGTTGTCCTTCAGGAAGAAATTGTACAGATATTTGGGGATGAAGGCCGACATGCATGCATATGCAAGAGCTGAGAGGAAAAATAATAACAAGACTGAGTTCAGCTAGAGGCACTAATATCAGGAAGAATGTCAAAAAAAAAAAAAATTTGGACAGAAACCTTACCTTCGTTGTTGAAATTTAGATAGAGGAAAGGTGCGCAAAGCGAATCCAAGCCTACAGCAAAAACATCAAATGAGCACATACACAGGACAATCGCATAAGACCTGTCAAGAACACGTCATATTTCACCCTAAAATAAAAAAAGATTTTTGCATTGTAACATTATTTGTATCACAAGAAAGAAAAAACTGAAACAAAAGGAGAGAAAGAAAGAAACGATTTAAATTCTATTTATACATTATGATAATATTTGTTGTATTGCATCTAATGATAGCTATGAAAATCAACACTGTATTACAGTAATGAAAATTATTATTCAGAATAAAGGGAATTGCAAAAAAAAAAAAAATGGGAGAAAATGAGTTTGATTCAGAAAAAAAATCATCTGAAAATAGAACAAATTTACTTTAAGTCAAATGAGATGAGTTATTATTTAAACTGTAAAATATTTGTATACCATGGTAGCTGCATTAAATAATACATTTATTTATTTAATAATCTATTGTTAATGTTTTTAAATAATCTGTTGTTAAATCAGCATAAATGACTGTACTACAGTAATGAGAATATTATGAGAATCAAAACGGAGAACAATTACATACCATTAGAATTAGAAGTCTGGTAGAAAATGTGCTTAATTGTACTAATAAATGCCATAATGAAAAACACCTTAATGGTCCTGAAAATAACCTTCATTTTATTTATGAAAAACATCATTTCTTAATATTTTAGGGTGAAATATGGCCCAGATGTATTGTTGACAGGTTTTGTGAGACTCACCCACACAGACATTAATAAATCACATCAGCGACCGCATTTGATTTGATCAGTTATCTTTATGAAATAGTGAGTGCACTAAAGTAACACTGAGTCTCTGGCGCCATCTAGTGGCAGAAAGAGAAACCGTGCACACAACCCCACCCAAGCATTGCTCCATCACCTTGCCAGTACACCAGATCAGGATGAGACACCACCCAGGCCTTGAGCACCCGCCGAAACTTGATGTGACCCTGAGGTGACGACAGCAGCTCATCGTACTGGTGACAGCGAGGGATGTCAACTTCAATCTGCATGATAAATGACAACGAAGGCTGAACGAACCTCTAAAGCTTCTAATGCATAAAATCTGCAGCCTTAAATTAACTCAGACGAGTGGCGAGGTGGGCGAGGAGGTCTCCGTCAGCGCTGTTTGCTCTGGGATCATTTGAAATATTTATCAGTGGACAGGCAAATCTTAACAAGGCTTGAAGGTGAAGACAGGCACTTCACAAACAAAGTGAATTATTCAACAGGCTGATTAATTATTCAGCTTTTCAATAACCTCAATCAGTGTGAAGACTATTAAACACATGGAAAAGAATCTCACCTGTCTATCAGTGGGGATAGGCGTGTCCTTATCGATGCCGTCATATTTTGATCGGATATCCCCCTGTGGGAGTATATTAAGTGATTTGAATCTGGGAATAAAAATAGGTGTGGTGCACTAAAAGGCACATTTAATATTAGAATGAAATAACTGCATTGCTTTAAAGTGAAATGTGCATTGAATTTATGTCCAAATTTGATTGACTGCACACGTCACGCAAACGCAGGAATCAATAGTCCAACATTAATGACCAAAAAACGCCAGGCATGCTTTTTAGTTGGAAAATGCGTAGACGTTTTGATTTGACTCTATAGAAAATCAGCCCACAGTTCCCTATTAAAAAGGCCATAAAATGTCTATGGCTGAACAATTACAATATATTCCTTGGCGTAAATGCCGTATTTATGTATACCTCAACTCCTAATAAAGCTGCCCAGGCCAGACCCCTCAGAAGAGGAGGAATATCAACCCTCGCCTCCTTCCAGACCTGGTTCTTCTTGTAGGGATACGCCTAAAAATGAATGAAAAACACATTGATGGAATTATTTACAGTAATAGCAGTGTTTTAAAACTCATTTTATGAGCTGATGAAGTCTGTTAAAGTGATACACTATGAATTATTACTCAACATCAAGGGTTCTGCAATCACCATCAACAAAAAAAAGGACCGATAAATCAATATTAATGACAAGTCTTTTTGAAAATGGCAATGACCCAAATTCTAAAACTAACCTCAAAAACAACTTTTGGCATTTTTAGACAAAACTCAGCACATAATTTTGACTCTTTATGAACCATTTTTTACTGTGGGTGGACATCCATCATGAGGTGATTTCATCAGCTTTTCAGATGTGGTCATTTTCAGAAACTGTGTGTGTGTGTGTGTGTGTGTGTGTGTGTGTAAAGGACCTTGAGCAGTCTGTCGAAGAGGACAATGCGGGTGAGCTGGTACTCGGTGTCTCTCTCCCGGATAATGAGGGGCAGTGTGACGGTGGCAGACAGTTCATTACTGCTGTTAGACTGAGGCAGGCTGGACTGCCTGCGGGACACACGGGACATTTCCATAGCATCAGACAGACACTGACTGCCGCCAAACACACCAGAATACTGAACACAAAATGAGACTTAATGAATAAGAGATGACTTCTTACTCATCTTCTAATAACGGATAATACGTCTCTCCTGTAACATCCTTCAGCCTCTGGAATGAGAGATTAGCAGTGTTTTAGTATGTCGACTCACATGCCCAATATTGTCCAGATTTAGCTTTAAAACTTTTTTAAAAATAACCTTTTGTGATAAATATGTAGATAATGCAAATTTTAAAAAAAATTAAATGTCAAATTTTTATGCATCTTTTTAAACAATTCAAAATAAACTTAAATCTTAATTATACATCTAAATATTGAAGATAATTGTAAATGTACAATAAAAAGTGTAAATATTATCTACAATATAATATAACTGATCAAACAAACTTTTCCTAAAAAGATAGATATAATGTATATATGCACTGATTTATTTTTGTACTGTTTTTTTTTAATTACATTTTTACTATTATACATTTATGGCCTATATGAGCAAACACTCTTACATTTTTTAGCTGATTAAGAGAAAGAGTCACAGTTGTGTCATCAAGGAGGAAGCTTCTGTCGCGGCCTTGACCAAAAGACTCGCCATCCTCCAAAATGAACCTGGACAGCAAACACATTTGACAATGGCAATAAACTACATGAATGCAAACAGCTATTTAAAACAGATGTGACCAAAAGACTCGCCATCCTCCAAAATGAACCTGGACAGCAAACACATTTGACAATGGCTACATGAATGCAAACAGCTATTTAAAACAGATAACTGATTCTGCACATCGAAACAATCGTTAAGCTGATTCTAAAGCTGGCAATCTGTGGGGATCAGAGATGTGTGAGCACCTGGGAAGGGTGCAGATGGGAGGTTTGGACTGGATAATCTCTTGATTGGTCAGCTCTTTCTCCAGGTCTCCTCCTGCCAGACACCACAGGTGATACACCTCATCTATGGCTCTCTCTGCCAGGTAGTTCTCTCCATCATCTGCACAACACAGCGGCACAGTCATTAACAGGATTTTTAGAATTAGCTTTTTTCTATAGTGTGAGATCTGGGCACCCGAACCTTTACAGAGTTCACTGATGTCCTCAGGAAGCTGTAAATGAGCACAGCGCGGGGCCGCGGCAAACAGACGCACAGGGCTCTGGTAGGGGGTGTACTGACAGGAGATGCTCTCAAACACAGAGTCTCCTAGAAGCTCGGCTGGGGTGGGTCTGAAAGACGAGAACAATTAGTGAAGACACTGATAATTATTATTAATTAAGCATGTTTGGTCCTCTCTGTTTACTCACATACTGTATGTATTAATAATTATTATAAGCATTAATATTAATTAGTAAGTCATTTCCAATAATGTGATTTTCAATGTGTTCAATTTGACCAAAGCAAACAACTAGGGCTTTCATCCTAAAAAAACTTTCACAATAGATCTGTGCGGAAATGGTCATTTATTAAAACGTTCTAGAAATAAATTAATTAGTTCAGTTAACTAAAACTAACAGTAAAACATAAAAAGTTGTTACTTGAAATAAAATATACGTGAACTGAAATAAAATAAAATGTTTACTCGCATACTGTATGTATTAACTATCAGTAGTATTAATATTAATAAGTAAATCAATTCCAATAATGTGATAATTCAATTAGACGAAAAGCAAACTTATTTTAAATAAAATAAATGTTAACTGAAATAAAATAAATATAAACTAAAACTGAACTAAAACTAAAACTCAAATAAAACCAAATTAAACCTAAATAGTAACAATAAAAAAACAGAAAAAACACTAAATTAATAAAAAATCTGACAAAAAAATTACTAAATTAACAAAAAAAAAAGAATAACATATATATAGTAAATATACAGTATATATAAAACAAAAATTGCTAATATGAAATGAAACTGAACTGAAAATATAAAAATAAAAACCGATTCAAATTATTAATAAAAACTATAATACTATCTCTCGATATATACCTATAATACTATAAGAAAAATACAAATATTGAGATGCAATATATTGAATATCAATCCAAGGATGAAAAATATCAATTTTATAACTATATCACCCATTCCCACAAAGAATTTAAATAATACAATTATTGGTAAAATAATTGGTCATGTATAATTGCTGCATTTGTTGTAAAATTATGCATTTCACGGCATAATGACAATGTCAAATTGTCCCTTCTGACCGCATGAAAAGCTTTGGCAGAGGAGAGAGAGTTTCATAAGAGTTTCTTTCTATGAAGAAATGATAAAGGGCTAAATACTGTAGGTAACCTTTTTGAAGGGAGAAACGTCAGGCATTTCCTCAATAAAGCCTGCACATTTTCAGGCAGCTCCTGGGAAAAAGACGGAGACAAGAATATTAGTAAAGCATCAAACGCAGATAAATCAGCACTATCTGTCATTCATGCTATAAACCCCACTGAAAAGCGTTCAGTTTTAAAACGTTAGTCGTACGACCAGTGAGAGTTCAGTGTCAAGCTAAGAAGAGTTCATCTGAGAGGTTTCAAAGTAAACCTTTTAAAGTCAAATTCCTTTGAGATGAAACCACTGAGATAAAGCACTTCCTACCATGACACTGATTGTGTATTTTTCTGTCCGGCAGTAAAAGGTTTACAAAAAAGAAAACATAATCAAATATCTTTGCAAGGAATGTAAAGTACAAAGATGAAAGTCTATCCATTAAGAAGAGCAAACTTACCTTAATTGTATCTAAGCACCCGTGTTCCTCGGCAAGAACAGTGATTATGTCGTCCATGCATCCTGTAGAGACAATAAGGTATTGCAATGGTGAAAGGTATTACAACAGAAAACAGACATAGACATGTGATGTGAATACATAAACACAAACTTGCCTAAGGTGATGATGAACTTCATTCTCTCACTAATATCAATGTTCTGTAGAATCTGCCTTCCCTATTGGACAACACAAGTCACATGACATCAAATAGTAAATGGTAGAATCACTGTGGTCACAGTTAAAAAGCATATTTTTGCAGTATGCACATTTTCTAAGCCCTACTACATTTGCCAAAAGTGCAGTATACAACAGAGCATATTAAATGCAATGCTGTATCCCGATTTGACCTTGGATTCCTCTTTTTAAAGAGACTAGGCTTTCTCAAGCCAACATTAAAGTTTGTTTACACATTTCTTACTATCTAGTTAGCATTTCTTCTGGCCTAGGACGGTTATCATCAGTTACTAAAACTAAAACTATTAAAACATTTGTGTTAATTGAAATGAAGTTGAAATAAAATGATTAACGTATTAGATTAAAAATAAGAAATAAAAAATTAAATCTAATAAAAATATTAGATTAATATGAATTAATATTAGATAAATCTAAACACATTTCCAATGTTATAAGTGTTAATTCACATTTTTCATTACAAATTTTTGTTTAGTTTAAATTTAAAATAACTGTTTCTAAAATATCTAAAATAACTTAAACAGTAATAATTAAAAAAAAAACTAAAAATACATACAATTAATAACTAAAATTAAAACAAATATTTAAAGTATAAAAATAAATCTAATTCAAAATGTTAATAAAAACTGACCTGGAAAATTGAATTAAAAATTAATGGGGGAAAAAAGCAATTTGATTATTAATTATTTATAATTATTATAACTTGCATATGACAAATAAAAATCTTGAATCTTGAAAGTCATGTTATTTATTGAATGTTTATAATTAGACTGAGTATACTATTTCTGAAATAATTTTTAAAAATCATTCAGTATGCAGTGCTTTTCGAGCTACAAAAGGTTTCAGTGTATTTCAAGCAAATTAGTCTTTTTTTAAATCCCCTTTCATGACATTTTGCAATCAACAACATTTACAACCACTGGATTATTTGGGGAGAAAATGAATTTATAAACTTTACTGTCTTTGTTTGATAATTATGCATAAAATGTAACCTGTAAGTAAAACCTTACGGACATGTTTTTGTTAAAACATATATAATATATGTACAGTAACACCATAAATTATTCATACAGTATCTTGGAAAAAAGCAACGATTTGCATTGTAAAATTCAGCTTAGTCCTTGTTAAGCAGAATCTATGAAAACTCTGAGAGCGTACCACACAGAGTTCAAACAGAAGCACCCCGAGAGACCAAACGTCTGTTTTGGGCCCCGAAGGAAGCGGGGCCTCAATGATCGAGGGGTTGCTGGAATAGAAACAGCCTTGAGCAATAACCTCTGGAGGCAGGTAAGATGGATACCTACGGAAACACAGAGGAACAGAAGACACGGGTGTTGGAAAGGTCTTGCAGAGTGCAGATGTGGTCCTTGTGATGACAGATAACAAAAGGCGTGTCCCACAAAACCCAAATAACAACCGGATATTATAAGACAGGCCTTCTGAGAACATGAGGGCTCCTAGTTGTGCCACTCAATCATTTATGATTCCACATAAGGAAGCCGCTTTGATATCCAGGATCTGCTTTTGATCAAAACAAAGATGGGCCACAATGATGCACATCTAATGTTAGTTCATCTTTCTTTATTACGAGAGCACAGCGTGACCCATTGATCTTTTTTTCCATGAAAGGCTGATGCTTCGGTTCGGGGCCACGATGCACCTTAAAGAGACGGCGCACAAGATTTAAAGCTCGCCCTGACTTTCTGCTCTTCTATAATGATGCCGAGATGTTATCTGTACCCTTATATAGAGTCCAAAGCAAGTGAGTTTCATTCTGAGGAATATGTTAGATCAGGAAACAAATGGAAAACATTATAGCTGAATGACGTACCCAATAGGAAAGTCAACATCTGCTCCGTGGTCGGTCATATGATACAGGCCGAATTTGGCCAGCTTCACTTTACCCTGTTGATTTGTTAAAGAACATTTTATTCCAACAGTGAGCTGAAAGCACATCACAGTACTAAATCAATTCTCATATCATTCTGACAATTTTATTGTGTTTATTGTTTTAAATAAACCCAACAAATGTTAACAGTGACATACAGTTTGTCAGAATTATCAGTTTATTTAGTATAAAGCTCTTATATTAAAGCTATGAGTTTTATTATTAAATGTTTGAGCAACAATAATTACAGGTTTAGAATAAAAGAAAAGAAAATTCAATTCAATTCAATTCAATTCAATTCAATAAAATAAAATAAAATAAAATAAAATAAAATAAAATAAAATAAAATAAAATAAAATAAAATAAAATAAAATAAAATAAAATAAAATAAAATAAAATAAAATAAAATAAAATAAAATAAAATAAAATAAAATAAAATAAAATAAAATAAAATAAAATAAAATAAAATAAAATAAAATAAAATAAAATGGAAATGGGAAGTGCATATTTTAGTTAAAACACCTAAATGAAATTAAATTAAATAAAACAAAATAAAATAAAATAAAATAAAAAAGCACCAAAATGAAATCATTTAAAACAAAACAAAACAAAAAATAAAATAAAATAAAATAAAATAAAAACTTCTGGTTATGAAAGGGGAGGAAATGGGAAGTGCATATTTTAGTTAAAACACCTAAATGAAATTA
>NW_015643169.1:25428-55904 GCF_001515625.1 Sinocyclocheilus rhinocerous | reverse complement strand
AATGTAATGTAATGTAATGTAATGTAATGTAATGTAATGTAATGTAATGTAATGTAATGTAATGTAATGTAATGTAATGTAATGTAATGTAATGTAATGTAATGTAATGTAATGTAATGTAATGTAATGTAATGTAATGTAATGTAATGTAATGTAATAAAATAAAATAAAATAAAATTAAATTAAATAAAATAAAATAAAATAAAATTAAATTAAATTAAATTAAAATTAAATAAAAGTGAGTTCTCAATACACGTCTGTGTTTTCACATACCACACAGTCCAGGAGAACATTGTTAGGAGACAAAGCACGATGCACCATGCCATGTTTATTCATGAACTCCAAGCCTTCCAGCACTTCATAGGCAACCTGTAGCACCTTCTCTGGACTAAGAGACAAAAACATCTTGAAATCATGAAAAATGAAACTTATTAAATAATATTAAAACCATTAAAATCATATTCCTAAGTCTACTCATATATATACCTATCCTGGAATAAAGACCTGGTTATGGACGATCACATATTTTTGGGTAGAAGAAACAAACAAACAAACAAACAAACAAACAAACAAAAAATCTGGTAAATTTGACATTTTAACACTCCCAAACTTTAAGTAAAAGTAAAAAGACAAAATACAAACAGTTATTATAGTCTAGTATAGTATACATATTATTTATTAAATATTATAATAATAATTAATTTAAGTGCCATTAGCAGTCTGAGCTGTTTAATCACTGCTAAAATGAATCAGTTATTGGGAATACATCATTGGTTTAGCTGTGAATTCCGCTCAAACAGCTACAGTATTTCTGTGCTTAATAACATGACACTGGCTGAAAAAAAGAGCAGAAAGTAAAGGACACTGCAATTGTCTGCTTCTAATTGAAGACACACAGGACAAACAGCCTGTACAAACACAGGCTGCTGGGTTAGTCTGACCTCAAAAACGAATTCCTTATGGGGATAAAAGTTTATGTCATTTAATGAACAAAAGTGGGACGGTTTTTGCTTTATTATGAAACAATAAGGATGATTACATGAACTATTAATAAATGATTCTAACCAGGGTGTTGAATAAAGCGCTCCTCATGTACTTTTACTGTAAACTGCTGTTTTCTTATCAGTCAAATATTTTATAAACAGAACATTCTGACTTTTCTGACTAAAAATGTGCAGAAAGGTCTGGATGATGAAAAACATGTTTCTTTGGAAAACTCTGGATAGGTTATTGAGGTGGTGAAAATACTGCTCGGCATGACTGGTCTGATTGGAAATTGTTACTCAATGCATTATATATTGTCTAAAAATGGAAGCTTTACTGGTTTCAGTAAGTTGTTTTTGTCCTCTGTCTTGTTTTCAAGTCATTTTTAGTAACATTCACTCAGTAAAATACCATCTACGGCAACAGTCTCTGATAGTGAACTGCTGTCACACTGCTGACCCGAGTTACAACTGCTATCAACAATCATCATTTTCTTACACTCTGATCCCAAATGTGTCCATATTCATACAACATATCGCCCTTATAGTATGGTCCAAAGATAACACACAACGATCAAATGCTTTCAAAAAAGAAAAGCTTTCCAAAAACTGGCCACATGAAAAAATTGACAACAGTGTCAATGGCTTCCACATGAGAAGATACAAGCCACTAATGAATCTCAGAACAACAAAAAAAAGCTCTGCTGCAAAATATTAAGCAATGGTTCTATTGACCTGATGATGTAGAACAGATTCAAAATGATAAAATCAATAAAACTAGTCACTGAGTCAATTCTGAAGAGAGAGAAATGTTTAAATACACCTTTCAGAAATATTGCGATGGTACCATAGGACAATGTTGTATCAAATTGTGATACCATGGTAAATCACCAATGGAATCACTATATTCATGTCATTTAAATAAACTGATGCTTTTATTTGTTGGTGTTGCCTTAAACTGACCTGCAGTTGGACATTTATTTAGGCTATTTCTATTTCAAATAAATACTGTTTTTCAGCAATGTCAGGTATACAGACCATATGCAATCAGTTATATTCCATATGCATTATGCTCAGTTCATCATCAAGATCTTGCATGTGTTACCTGACTGCTTTCCCTTGCTTCAGAAAGTCCTTCAAGCTTTTTTCATAGTGCTCAGCTACAATAACCAGCCGTTCTGCAAAATGTCAACAGGACAAATTAGAGTTCATGGGAATCAAACCCTTGGATTATTCAAGCACCATTCTCTACTATTTGAGCTATGAACATTTTTGCATCTCAAGTCAATTTATCTGTGATTTATTTATTCTATATTTGAGAAAAATCGCAGTATCTTCAAAAAACACTATTGTTTTACAATTGCGACCACTCCAAAACGCACAACATTCATACTATTCCCATTTGAATCACATAGTGAAGAAAAAACTAAAGAAGAGAAGATTTTAAACACTGGCTTTAATAACCCAGTCATTATCCTCAGAAATGAATATTCCCTCCGGCGAGATGATGACCTGCATTCAAGGTCATTTCTCAAACATGAAAGAAAGTTATAACTCTAATAAATCTGCATAATGTCATAAGGACTTCAAACACATGTGCTTGCATACACACATGCATCGATGTCAAAGGGTTTTCTCATAGGGGACGCGTGCATGATAAATACTGAGCTAATAGTCATAAAGCAACTAAAGATAAAAAGAACGATTCTCACAGACAGAATCCGCACATGAATAATGTCATTAAACCACAAAGATAAAAATCACTAAGATAAAAGACGATAAAACTCTGAAGAGCACCAGAAAACAAAAACAGACTTGGTGAAAAAGCACACATTTCAACTTAATGACTGTGCAAAGACAACTGTGACATCAATATAAAGGTGACGACGTGCATTTCTTCTGATGTTAAAGTCTCCAGTCCAAGGTGTCCAATAAACAGCTACTGTATAACTAGAGACATAAACTGATACATATCGCACAAAAAACTCAAGAGCTTTTGATCTGGCAAGTTCTAAAACGATTGAATGACTTAATTCATATAGCGCTTGTTTCAAAGCAGCTTCACAGAAATAAACAGGAAAATAACTGTCAATGTTGCATGTTCTGAGTTATGAAACGACTTCAATTTCAGCTATAAATGTCATTATCCAGCTTAGTTCAGTTCGATGTTGATTCAATAACAGTGTCAATGTTGCAGTGTTCATTAATTTTGAAACTTTACAAAGATAACAAAATGTTTACAAGGTACAACATTGCTACACCAAAGCACTTCTGAAAAAAGCCATCCAATTTTCTCAAGATTTTGAAACATTTAGTGGCAAATTAACTACAGTAGATAGCCATGAGCTGCATTGTTTTATGAGTTATTTCTAGGAAATAAACTGTATTTACTGTCATTTGTCGATGGACGTTACTTCTTTATACTGTTACCCTAATAGAGTTTGGGCTCTGCTTTTGGCTTGCTTTGTTGGGGTTTAAAAGACACTTAATATTCAGTACTATTATCGATTTAACCACACTGACACTATCGGATGAAAGCAAAACTTGAATTTAAGCTGAACAATGAAACTGTTGTCTTCTGCATTATAGCTGAATTGAATGAATTTTGCAACACAGACACTGTTACTGAATCAACACTGAACTGACTCAAGCTGAATAACAACACTGCTGTCTTCAATAGAGCTGCTCATAGCTGAATTGAACTTGTTTCATAATTAACAAAATGTACTTGTCTGAACCAACACTGAACTGACTGACACTATTGTCTTGCTACGAATTTTGCAACACAGACACTGTTACTGAATCAACACTGAACTGACTCAAGCTGAATAACAACACTGCTGTCTTCTATAGAGCTGCTCATAGCTGAATTGAACTTGTTTCATAATGAACAAAATGTACTTGTCTGAACCAACACTGAACTGACTGACACTATTGTCTTGTTACAGCTGCTTTACAGCGGAAATTGGATTTGTCTCATTTTTGAAGTTTGCATCATTGATTCTGATTTTTTTCTGTTTAATACTGTGAAGCTGGAATAATCTGTAAAGCACTATAAAAAATTTGACTTGACTAGACTTGATCTTTTTTGGGCATCTGATGATTTGCCAGTCATTTAGTGAGAAATGCATTACAATAAAGCATGAAAGCCATCATACCATGCTTCCCTCTGGTGATGTCCACATATTGGCACAGTCTGGGATGGGTGATGGTCTTGAGGATCTGAAAGCGTCCCAGGATCTTAATGGAGTTGGGGGTGAGAGGAAGACCATTGCTGCCACACACATCATGAGGAAGAGGAGAGGCGAAGAAGGTGGAGGCTCCCAGCTCCGCATCTCTGAGGGGCTGCATGACTCGCCTGATGCTCAACAAACACACTGACATGGGGAATACACAGCATACAGATTATATAGTTATACAGAACACACACACACACACACATACATATATATATATATATATATATATATAGTTGTATAATTTTAAATGGTTATGAATTATTTCTGTACATTATTTTGTAATTTCTGAAATCAATAAGGATTTTTTTAATACAACATAAATAGCTATTGCAGTGTTACTACAGTAAAATCGTGGTAAATTAGGAGTGCCATGCATGTCAGTACACATAAATTAAGACAACCTAGATTAATCATAACATTTTTTTTAACTTACAGCATAACACAATATTTTGTCTGACACGATTACAACATAAACTAAACCAATAATATTTTACAATATTTAATTGAAATATAACTTACAATACACACATATATTTCTGTACGATTGCTTGCGTTAGTGCTTTTACAAACGCAAAATAAAATAAGCGGCATACCTGTTTATCTGAAATGAAAGACTGCTCCATTTGATTCACGTGTCCATTGATAATATTACTGATATATATTTGTAATTTTGAGAGATCAGTTTAATCTTCCGGCGACTGTAAACAGCGCGTTGACGCGTTTATCCCGCGCCAGCGAACAGCTGAACGACGCGTGACCGTGGCGTCATCAGCTTACAACGCCGGAGAGGCAAGTGAAAGTGCGGTGTGTGGCTGTGTAGGAAAGAAACATACGGTTTCAGTTTTATGTGAGTAGCAGAGCTCGCATTGACGTTTTTAGTTAATGAGTATTTTGTATTTGTCTATATAATGTGTTAGGAATGTAGTTAAAGTCGAGATGTAAAAGGACAGACGTGCTATGAAGATGACAGTCAGCACTGTGTTTAGCCTAACAAGTTATATAAAGACGGTAATAATGTCATCATGAGTCATGATGGTCCTTCTGCAGAATATCGCTACTGAAAAAAAAAACCCATCGTATTATGGCACATTATGGTTAAATTTCCATCCTTGCATAGACGTCATCTGCTTTAAAGGTTTAAAAAGTGAATTTATTTGTTGATTTATGACAAAAATGGCATCAATAATTAATATATTGTTATTTCTCTCGTAATTATTATTTTAACATTTATGGCCATTGACTTTGAAATGAGTAATTCTTTAATAGATTGCTTTCTGTTTTACTTTTACTTTCACTTGCAGTATGTGGTCTGTCAAACAGGTTCATGCACTTGTTCTGAACAGTTATTAGAATATATAACTGAAATTAATTTACAAAAGTATGATGCAAGGTGTTGTCTTATTCTCATCATATTGCATAATTCTACTGTGATTGCTCAGGCCACCTATATATGAAAAAGCCTTCATCTTGTTTAATTTGTTTAACATAATAGAGTCCATTCGCGTAAAACATAACCTATTTTCCAATTCGTAAATCAGTGTAGTGACTTAATGCAAGAAGGTGTTGTAAACGATAATAAATGTTACAGATGTGTTGATACAATAATCATTTCTCCAGTTCTGTCATATTAAAATGGACATGTTTGTTTTACAGACCTTAAACTTACTAAATAAATTAGAATAATTGTTTATAATTAATAATAATAATAAATCATACATTATTTTAATAATTATCAAATAAATGGTTACACATTAATAAAAAAAAAATCATATTCCACATTTTTTTTTGTGTCCCAAAATAGTCTAGATGTAAAATATAGGACATGTCATGTGCTTTTCTTTTGGGTCCCTATGCAGTTATTTCAAGGACAATTACGGTTACATAAAAACATTCCTGTGGGATTTGGAATTTCTTGAATAGAAGAGAATGAAGTCTTTATTGCGATTTGACTGGGGCTGGTGGCCAATGGAAGCGCTGGCTAATGTGTGGCACAAGTGCGTAGTCATTATCTCCTCACCGTTCAGACTTGCATGACAGTGACAGCTGCTCCTGCAAGTGTTACATTCACTGGTGTCAGATGTAACACATGGCCTAACAATTTCAAGGTTTGTTTCACAGACGCCTTTGCGTTTTTTGGTTGCGTTTCAGAAATTGTATATCTGTTGCATGCATTATATGCATGTTTATAGGCTGTCATATGATGCCGATGACCACCGCTGCAGGGCATTATGGGAAAACGGTGACAACTGAGCTTTTTGGAAGTGTTTTGGGCTCCGGCTCGGCCCCGGGACTCGTTTTCAGGGGTTATGCAAATGAAAACAGTCCTGTCATGGTGCTCATAAATTCTTCCACCACAGGCCCATTTAAAGCAGTTCAAGAACTTCAAAAACAAGAGACTTTGATCCACGATATTATCAACTCCAGCTTTTTTGTGTTTCTAATTTCCTCATCTGAACTCTCTGTTTTCATCCGGCGCCAGCTGTTGTTTTCCAGCACCACCCTGCACTATGTGTTATGATGTGTTCTTCTCTTTTCCTACGCCTTGTAAAAATTCCCTTAGTCCTTTTGCAGTGGATGAGCCCAAGCCAAATGTGTAACGTGTCCATGTTCCTTCCCCAGCTGTCTTTCGACTGAATGGGAATTGTTGTTTGATCCGTTGTGGAGCCAAAGAGGATTCCTCAATCAAAACAGAGCCGAGAGGACAGTGATGCAATTACGCAGTATTTGTATTATCGTGGACATGAGAACACACACATTTAAATGCCATATGGTTTGATTCCATCCGCTTCGTTGTTGGAGAATATTGCTGTTGACCTGGACATTGGCGAGGCGATTTAAACGGTCTAACAGTACTGAAGTGAGAATCCAAAGCAGGGTTCGCTGGGATTAGGATGGAGAATGTAAGCTTTGATGAGGTTTTCGCATGTTGTTTGGCATCTAGCCGATCTATTGTTGAGCATCTGGCTGGTGTCAGCTGTTTCATTATAATTCTCCTTCATGGAAGGGGTTTAGGACAGAAACTTGGCCACGTATAGGTATAAATTACAAATTAAAGCACGTGTAAAGTGTGCCAAAACACCTCATGTTTACATGTGCCAAAGATCTGAAAAGATCTCATTTAACAAGGCCGTGCTCTCAAGTGCCGCATGTTCCCAAACACGGATAGGATGTCTCTGTGGATCCTCTTTTTAAAAAAAACATGTTTATGAGTGACTAAGAGTTCCTACAGCGTTTGATCTTTTCCTTTGGCTTGTTTTTCAGGTTCCTGGTACGATCCCTTTTCAGGATGTCAGGCCACACACCCTCACTCATGAGACTGGAACAGAAGGCCGCGGAGGCTGACCAGATCATCGAATACCTCAAGCAGCAGGTCCAGCTGCTGAAGGAGAAAGCCAGTAAGTGGATGCATGAGGAGTGCATGTGTGTTGAACCCGGGTCAATGACCAGTAAGGATGTCTGAGAGGATGAAAAGCAGAAAAAGGAATCGTTTAATAATCTACTTCAGAATGTGCTTAGAAGTATAATATTTGCATTTATAGAGGTTTCAAACGTTTATACCATTGGAACCAAAACAATATTATTTTAATAAGGGAAAAATATTATAAAGATGCATGTATTATTTTATATTTTAACACTACCTTTCAAAAGTTTGGGGTCAGTAAGTTTGTTTTTTTTTTCGTTTTTTCGAAATAAACGAATGCTTTTATTCGGCAAGGATGCAGTAAATTGATTAAATGATGTTTTTTGGAACCTTGTATTCAAAGAATCATGGAAAAAGTATCAAAGTTTCCCAAAAATATATAGAGCAGCAAAATTGTTTTCAACATTGAAGAAATGTATATTAGAATGATTTCTGAAGGATCATGTGACACTGCAGACTAGAGTAATGATGCTGAAAATTCAGCTTTATCATCACAGGAATTGATTACATAATTTTCAAATTGTGATAATATTTCACAATATTACTGTATTTTTGATCAAATGAATGCAGCCTTGGTATGCAGAAGAGACTTCTTTCAAAAACATTTTCAAAATCTTACGGCCACTAAACTTTTGTAGTGTTTATTTTATCGTTGTGCTAAAATATCAAACAAAAACATAGTAAGTGAATATCTTTTATAAAACTAAAATAGCTTTGTGTGTTTAAAGCACAGTGACTTTGATTGTGTGATTGCGGTTTTTAAAAAGGACTGTTGTATTGACATTGTAACTTACAGTACATAAGCAGTAGACGGTTGAGAAGTTCTGAATTAATGTGTGTCTGTCTTGTTCTAATGAATGTGTTGTTTGGTGTAGTTGTGCAGGCCACGGTGAAAGAGGAAAAGAAACTGATGGTGGAGAACGCCAAGCTCAAGAAGGACATCGAGGAACTGAAGAATCAACTTCTTGAAATGGAAAAGAGGAGAGGAGGTATAATATCACACAATATACTGCATTCTTGCTGATGTTTTGGAAATAATGAAATACTAAGATACTGTACTTGAAAACATAATGTAACTTTTACATTTCAAAACGTCTATAGTCTAAAATTAAATGCATCAATATGTGACCACCTACGTTTAAACATCAGTGATGCCTGTTATGGTGATCAGAAGTGCCTTCAGATTAATATAAGTAAATCTTAGCATTGTGTTCACAAAAGCATAGTTTTTCTAATGATAAAGTAGTGAAATAATTTGATTTGTTCTTTGCAGTGAAAGATGTGGCCATGCCTTCAGCAGAGCCCAGCATCCAGTGTGTCTCTAAACCCACAGCCTCAGAGCCACCTGCCCCAGCAGCCCCTTCTGCTCCTGCCCCAGCCACAGAAACCCCACCAGCCAAAAACAACGATGACACGAAAAAGATGAAAGCCGAGAAGAAGGGTAAGCATACTTCTGAGACTATTAATATGGCATTTCCTTTATAACAGCTCATCTCTGCAGTGGCAAAGTTTCCAGTGCTGTTGATTCATTTGCAACCCCATCCAAAACGTTTGCGATGTCAGAATCAAAATCAGATCTTTTCGAATTAGTTGCTAAATCTACTCCCACTGAATGAAATTAAGTTGCATATAGAACTTTTATGTCTACTTATAATTCAGGATAGCCGCTGTAAATTCCACTGAAAAGAAAGTGTCAATCATATAGGGCCATAAAAATGACTTATTAAGAGTAGACTGTGTCATGTCTAGGGGTTAATAGAATTTTTGGAGAATATGTGAATGATTTACACGTCAGATAGGAACATAAATGAGAAAAACATTTTACTAATGCACAATCCCACTCTCATAAACAATGCCGTGTAATGAACACATTTGAAAAGCTTGAGAAGAGACTATGAGTGAATGCAAGTTGTGGATGCAGGTCAAACTCATTTGGGTTACAACCAGATCTGAAGGCAAACCAGATTTAAAGACGTCACCGCTGTCTTTAGGGGGTTACGTTTCTAAGTATTCATACCCTAAAGAATAGAGCATTTGAAATGGATCAGATTTCCTTTCATGGTTATTTATTATGAAAAATGATTTTCATTTCCAATCACTTATATCCATTCAACTTGGGAACGCTCTGTTCAGCTTCATATCTAAGTACAGATCACAGATCGTTTTTGTGCATTTATGGGCTGAGGAATAACAAGTTAACTTGTGCGTTCCCTTTGAGCCAGATGTAAAAAGGAGTTTCATTATTTTCAAATACGTCTCTTTTCCTTCAGCGTTGAATGCTGTGTTTCGGTGTGGATGTAGCACTTGTAGTTCATGCATATCTGTTTCTTGGCAGAACTACATGATTTCTCACATTTAGAAGACTTTGAGGACTCTTGGCACTTTTTCTACCAGCATTTTCTTAAATTAGGGCTGCGTGATTAATGTACATCACCAATGAATTCACAATAGCCATGTGTGATTATTAAACCGCAAAAGGCTGTGATTGAATCAATTAGACACGTAGTCTGTGCTTCAAAGTGAAGGGTCGTGTACTACACTCATTTTTCCTTATTAAAAGTTTGGAATAAGAAGCATATTTAACAGCTATTGACAACTTTACCTGAAACTCAAAAGGTTTTCTGAGAAAATGAAGAAGGTTTAACCCAGCCACCTTGCAGTGTTGCGTGAAAATGAATAAATATGAAAAATATTACTGGCACTTTCCACATAAGGTGCAGCTTTGGTGCCCTTTCACTTTTTCAAGTATTAAAAGCAATAATTGGTATGTTTGATGAAATAAATCTAATATAAAATTAATTTGGCATGAAAAATGGTCATTTTGGCCTCAGATGTTTGACCTTCTTGACTGTAAAGTGATTTTATCAACTGTGTCCCACAGAAAAACTTACACTACCGTTCAAAAGTTTGGAGTCAGATTTTTTTTTTTAAAAAGGCTCTTATGCTCACCAAGGCTGCCTTTATTTAATCAGAAATACAGTAAAATATTAATAATGTGAAATATTACTACAGTATTTACAATACTGTAAATTTAAAAATGTAATTTATTGCTGTGATGGCAAAACTGTTTTTACTGTCACTTTTGATCATTTTAATGCATCCTTGCTAAATAAAAATATTATTTCTTTAAAAAACAGTCTTACTGACCCCAGACTTTTGAACTGTAGAGCTTTGATTTCCTCAACCTGGAAATCATTGTGTTCACTGCTTATGCATGTATAGAGTACACAGAGGTTTTCATTTTCAAGACTTGTAGGGTGAAGTGGTGATCCAAAACGGTTCACCAACCCCATAAGTGCGGAAACAGTGGTAAAGTTGTACTATTTTCAGATGACTGGAGCGATTAGAAACAAACACCATACTGAAGCGATTGCTGGCTGGCACAATTGTTTTGGGAAAAGTTCAGAAACAGAACACAGATGAAAAGCCGCCATAATTTCCAGTTGTAGACTTTTAAAAGTATCCCAACAGCTCCCTAGGGAACAATATGCACAAGCTAAAAATATCATTCAAAGAGTTGCATTAAAAACACCTCACAAACTAAAGGCACATTTCCTCAGGGTGGACATGTACCGTAATAAAACCCAAGAATGACACGGTGTGCCGAGGTTGGTACAATGTCTCTAACAGCTCTACATCCACAGCTTGTGCTTTTTACAGATATTTAAGGTTGTAATTGCTAAAGTTATGAATCATGTTTGTGTTCTGACTTACAAACAGAAAAACATGTGAAAGACATCATCTGATGATCTGTAATGCACTTTTGGTCCAGGTGAGAAGAAGGAGAAGAAGGCAGCGGCGCCGCCTCAGGAAGAGGCGAAAGTAGACGTGTCTCGATTGGATTTGCGCGTGGGCTGCATCATCAGCGCCGAAAAGCACCCTGACGCCGACTCTCTCTACGTTGAGCAGGTGGATGTTGGTGAAGCATCTCCACGCACTGTTGTCAGTGGACTGGTCAAACACATCCCTCTGGAGCAGGTACTGACGCATCTAACCCATGTTTATCACGAGTCCAGTTTTGACGGTCATTAGAATTAAAGGCATTACAGAAATCACTGAAATGCAACAAATCATTTAATGCATTTATTCAGGAATTTGCAAAGCACCTTAATCAATTAATATTGTTATTGCTATTAATTATAAGTTGTTTTAATTTTCTGAAATGCACCAAATCATTTAATCACGATTTATAAAGTAAAAAGCACCTAAAGTCATTATTATAATTAAAAAATAATTATTTTAATTTATTTTTAAAATATAATTTTTTTTATTAAATTAACATTATTTACATTTAATAAATACAATTACATTATTAAAATGCAATTGCTTTAATTACAAATTAATCACAGTATTAAATGTGCATTGAATTTTTATTGTCAGATTTGATTGATTTATAGAATTAAATAATTCTACACCTTTTAAAATATAGCATGTGAAATTAATCAAAATATATTCCCTTTTCAAAATATATTCCTTTTTGATTTGTTATATTTCATTCAAAAAAATTACTGGTTTACTTTAAAAAGCTACAAAAAAAATTGATTAAATTGTCCTTCAAGTGTCTTCAGCATATTTAAAGAAACATGAATCATACATGAAACAAGCTGAATCATGGCCAAATCGCAGCTTTCTAGATTCATTGTATCGTTCAGTAAAAAAAAAAAATTTCTTTGTAATTGAGCTAATATTTACACCCCTATTAGACAATGTTTGGAATAGTCTGAAGTAACGTGATGGCTCAACGTCTCGCTACTGTACCTGAGAGCAATCTTTGTTTGCCATATAATGAATGCAGCTCTTGTTGATTAGGTGTTATGTTTCAGAATATTGGGAAGGGGGATATTTCAGTTTTACAGTTTCATATAAAACGTCTGCACTACTACGATTCATGCAGGTCCATAAACCTGTTCCATGCAGACAGCTCAGTCTCTTGTGCTTTATTTTCCAGAACCCCGAGTTTACGATTTGTTTAGGGGATTCCTAGCAGCTCGTCAGAAATTCTAATTTCACCTATAAAACGCATCTGTTTCCTTCATTCATTTAATTGAATCATGTTGGGTTATGACTACATCACAGTTGCTTTAAGCATGTTTGTGCATTTATAGAGTTGAAATAATAATGAATGTCTACAGTTCATTTTGTAAGGGATTTGGAAGTAGATGAGTTGAATGATTATTGCATGTATTCAGTTTATTAATTTTGTTGAGGGTCTGTTTTTTTCTGCATCCCTGGTTCTTGGTTATAAAAACAAAAAAAATCAACTATTATAAAGTTGCCCAGCTGTTCCTCATAATACGATATGTTGTTGATGTTTTTGGACTGTTACATAACTTCTCATTCTGACATGCAATAAATTGTATTTAATTTATAGTATTCTTTTTAACTGCTTAAGAAGATCACACTTGGTTCTTGTGCCGCTTGTTTAGTTATGTTTTTTTTTCTGTCTTTAGATGCAGAATCGCATGGCTGTCCTCCTATGCAACCTGAAGCATGCTAAGATGAGAGGCGTCTTGTCCCAGGCCATGGTCATGTGTGCCAGCTCTGCAGAAAAAGTTGAAATCCTGGATCCCCCGAGTGGAGCCGTGGCTGGAGACAGGATTACCTTCCAGGGCTTCCCAGGTAATGTTACATATTTATAGTACACAAACGTACCGCAATGAAATATGACATTACTGTCCTGCTATGATTTACTCGCTCTCACGTTGTTCCAAAACCAGTTTGAGTTTCTTTCTTCAATGGGACACAAAAGTTAAGCAGAATGTTCATGTTGTTCTTTTCTAAACAAAGAAGCAAGCATATGGTAACCAGGAGCTGTCGTGCTCTAAATGGACAAGAATGCTCCATAAAAATATAAAATTTATCCATACGATACATGCACTATATTCCAAGTCTTCTGTAGCCATATAAGAGATTGTTGGTAGTCAGTGAAAATTTTCCTTTTGCCATAGCATTCAAACTTTGCCACGTTTGATCACAAGACATTGCTATCATTGATCAAACCTGCCACAGCATGTCTTCATCTTGTGAGGGATGCTCAGACTTAAAAGTTGGCCATTTGAAAATCATTCAGAAGGTCTCTTCCTGTTTAAGTGGGTGATTTTTGGCCATAATAAGCTGTAATGTAGATCAGACTTCATGCCGGTGGTGAAACGTCTTGCAATGTGACTCTGGGGGGGTTCAGATTTTCAAGACTTTGTCCAGGGTTTCGGCGGGTCCTTAAAAAGTCTTAAATTTAGTTGTATCAAATTTAAGGCCATAAAAAGTCTTAAATGGTACAAGAAAGTCTTAATTTTGATTTCAAGAGGTCTTAAATTTGGGCATGGAAAGACAAGAATTGCGATGTGGCTTAATGTGACTTAAACCTCAAAGGGTTATGATTTCATTAAATCAACACAAGCGTTGCACGTTTCAAAGTCAGGTGTTGCGCTGCTTTGTGTACAGCTGTTACCGGGGAAACCGCTATATTTCTGCCGTTGAAAAAGCGTCTCCTGCTGGCAGAGAATGAATGTGCATTTTCAATAAGCCCGGTTGTTTTTGTTCAGACCAATGTGAAAATCAACCCGTTTTTACGCAGCAAACACGCAGAGTTGTAAATGTGCTATAAGCTATAAAGAAAAACTAGTGGAAAATATAAACAATTAAGATAGTAAAATATTTTTGTTATTTAATTGATATAATTGATTGATAATAATTGTTTAAATTAATCAAATAATTTATACTTTTGACTCATTCATTTTCTCATACATTTCTTTATCTGAACTGTAAATCATGTTTTTTACAGTCATTTTACAGTTTAATATGTTACAATAGACATTGCCCTACTGCGCTCATATGTGACCGTGGACCACAAAACCAGTCTTAATTGCCGAAATTGAGATTTATACATCATCTGAAAGCTGAATAAATAAGCTTTCCATTGATGTATGGTTTGTTATGATAGGACAATATTTGGCCGACATACAACTATTTGAAAATCTGGAATCTGAGGGTGCAAAAAAAATCAAAATATTGAGAAAATCGCCTTTAAAGTTGTCCAAATGAAGTTCTTAGCAATGCATATTACTAATCAGAAATAAAATTTTTATATATTTATGGTAGGACATTTACAAAATATCCTCATGGATCATGATCTTTACTTAATATTCTAATGATTTTTGGCATAAAAGAAAAATTGATAATTTTGACCCATACAATGTATTTTTGGTTATTGTTACAAACATACCCCAGTGACTTAAGACTGGTTTTGTGCTCCAGGGTCACATATGGTATTAATTTTATTTGTGCAGGTCGTAAAAAGTTAAATTTGAGCTTAAAAATCCTGCAGATACCTTGTTGTCATTTAACCACGGCTGTTCATTTGAATTCTTAAGATCTCTCAATAAAGAACATGAAGTTCGTTGTTTGGTTACGTAATCGTTTGTGTTCTGCTATATGAGCTAATAAAGAGCAAATTCCTAAGTGCTTAAGGGAACCTCACAAACAATCCGAATTTTATTCTTGTGCTGTGAAATAATATGGTGGATCTGGCGTGGAAGCTATTTGGAGGAGTGTAGCATTTGCGGTCAGTTGAGCACAATAACTAACAGGAAGAGGTGAATGTGGAGTGCAGAGGAGGACCATCTGCCCAGGACACAATGAGAAGAGTGTCTCTTTCACCTTTCAATGTCAAGTTCTTCCTCATCTTTCCATTAAGCCAAAAAACATCAAATGTTGTCCAATTCATTTTTTTCCAAGTTAATCACAGTTTTTCCCAATACAAAAACAAAGCACGTAGCAGGAATGAAGCAGTTCTCCAACTTCCTCATAAATGACCTTTACAGCAAAAAATGGTGCTATCAGTTTATTGTTAAATAATTTTTTCTACTCTTTCTTATTTTGTTTTGTTGTTTTTCATGGTTTGCCATGCAGTAGTTTGGTATGATCGCATGTGAAAGTCTTTGCGATTCATATGACTTTTTTTATTTTATTTTATTTTTCAGTTTTTATTTTGTATTTAATGCAATCATCTGTAACTCGTCATTAAAAGTAATGGAGACAGACTGTGACCTTTCATAGTCCTTTCTCGGCTTTCGGAATTTCTCGTCTCATTTGGATTGTAGCACTTATGATGGTTGTGAAAAGGTCAGCAGTAGAATAGATGCAAATAACAGGATCCCCGTCAACATTCAAATCAAGCTTTTGAATTCATTTTGGTTTGATTTATGTCCGCTTATTGCAGGTAGTAGCAAAAACAAAGATCTTCATCTGGTTTCCATGAGTTCTTGAGTTTTGGAGCATCTCGTTTTGGCTCGACTAGAACTGATGTTCATAACTGATGTTAATGATATCGAGAGGATTTCAAAAACTGCTTTTGTTTTCAGTCTTTTTACAGCTGTTGGGAGAAAAACTAATCAGCACTTCAAACTCTCTGCCTCTCTGTTTTGTTGTTCCAGGTGAGCCCGACAAGGAGCTGAATCCTAAGAAGAAAGTGTGGGAGCAGGTCCAGCCAGACTTGTGCACCGATGACCAATGTGTGGCCACTTACAAGGGAGCTGCCTTTGAGGTCGCTGGCAAAGGAGTGTGCAAAGCTCAGACAATGAGTAACAGCGGAATCAAATAGAAACTTCGGGGAGAATTTTTTTCTGTGAGGAGACTTTTTCTCTAACCTCTTGACCTGCGCTGAGTTAAGGGACACGTTTGAGATTAATAAAGTCTTTGAAAGCTACTCTTTTGAATGTGTCTTTATATACCTGTTCTTGGTAATGTGTTTATACACTGACCTGACAATAGATTTACACTTTTTTTTTAAAAGGAATTGGATTGTATAATGATTAAAATGCTACCCTTTTTTTTTTTTACATAATTGTTTTTGACATCAATATAATTAATTTGCAGGTAAAAAGGTGATGATGGATTTAAAAACATAACATGGCATTCGTAACCCATTTTAGTTCTGTAATTAAACATAATAAAATGTGAAATGGGTATTAAATGGGAACAAAAATGTAGAGCAGAACTTGATTTTGTCCTTCTGGAATTAAGTGAAGTTAATTGTAATTTTAGTTTATTTTAAAGTAAATATTACATTTTTAACATTTCAGGTTGTATACATATACATTAGTGAATATATTGAATAAACCTGAATTAACAGTGAACAATAGTATATTTAATAAATATTACCCTAAATTCATAAAATGCAATTAAAATGTTTTTGTTTGTGCATTAAGTACAATAAGATCTGATGTATATTACAAAACATCCATTTAGATTTCATGTTGACTTGTAAGTTGATCATGTAAGTTAACATTATCAAGTAAACTAAAAATATAAAAGGTGAACCTATTTGAAACAGGAACACAATATAGCTTGTGCAGCAGAGAAAAGTCAGATATCAACAGTCCAGAAAAGTGTGTTCTTGTAGTCTGTTTCCTCTCCGTTCTCAAATAAAGCGTTTGGTTGTTAAGATCCAGAATGGAATAATTATTTTTAATAGGTTAGTGAATCATGTTCATTTCCTCTGAATTAATCTTATCTGAACTTGTTTCTTAACACCATTTTGATTTGCTTTGTTTTATTGGTCCCATCATAGATGTTTGCAGAGGAAGTGTCGTTCCCTGCTGAACAGATTCTGCTCTGTTCTGTTAAACTGATGGATTTATGCATCCGTTCCAACCCCATTCTGTCAAAAATAATTAAAATATTTCTATCATCTAATTAAATTTTTTTTAAATCCTTTTCAGTTTTGCATTATGTATCTCTATTGATTAATTGCATGAAACAAACTTGTTCTGCCATGGCTCCTTTCACATGGAGTTTCTCTCGCTAAAACTAGTTACGTGCGTTACTAAGTAGAGAAGGTATACAGTTTTTTTGGAAGATTAGTGGTGGTGATGGCTCCTCAGAGGAGATTTGTTATCTAAAGACTGCATCTCAATGCCAGAATGCTGAGGTGCCCTCAGAAGTCAGGAGTGAAGTGTCTTCTTCAGGCAACAGTTTTCCTGGAGGAAAGATTGAAGAAAGTTATGAATATCGCATGAGCTGTATTTGAGCAAGTGAGTGCGGGTTCCTTGATTGTTTGTGTTTCATAAACTGAACACACCCTACGATGAGGGGAAGATTGATTCGTTTTCAGATGACCTAATTTGTCGTTTCTAGATGTGAGTCTGTGGCAGCTCATATAGAACCATATGGTGAAAGTTTGAGAAGAAGAGGAGGGTCTCGCCATCAAATCAACCATTTTTACCACCAACAGTTCAAAGGTGCACTTATGTTACTATGTATAACGATTGAACTGAATGGCTTGGAAACTAAATTCCTTAGATTCTGTAGGGCTTTACGGGTTTCATGACACTAGTGGTTACAATGTCCAGCAAGAAAAACAAGATTTTCTAGCAACAAAATTCAAGACCCACAGTTTCATCGGATATACAAATATATGTAATATGTATTTGGCATGTGCCAAAATCAGGGTTAATTGGTAACTTAAAAAAAATAAAAAAAGTTTTTACCTGAAAGAAGTTGTTACTGAAATGAAATAACGATAACTGAAATAAAATAAACTTAAAAACTTATTTTATTTCATTTCAGCTAGTTGGAAACATTTCTCATTTTCATTTAGTTTAACTTGGTGTACTAAAATGAACTAAAGCTAGAAATAAAAATTTATAAAAACTATATAACTATATATAACATTAAAAACCCCAAAAATTAGAAAAAAGAATAAAATTATTAAATTACACTAAAACTTTAACAAAAACTAAAAAGAAAACGATAAAAAAAAAAAAATTTAATTTATACTATTGATAAGAACTGTAATATTTTATCTCGATATTAAAACTAATACTGGAAAGATTTGGTAATATGGTTGCAAACAATGCAAACTTTAAATTGAAAATGAATAGAAAATAAAACTTCAATATCAATATTATCTAAATATTACTGTTTCATTAAATAATTTTATTTTTAAAGCAATTTAGGTCTGACTTTGTATCTTTTGTGGAATTGCTGCTTTTGAATGAATAATGTGTTGCCTGATATCTGTTATTTGAACCTGTAGATACATAATTATAGAAGATGGCTTATTTGTAAGCATATGTGACCCTGGACCACAAAACCAGTCATAAGGGTCAATTTTTTTAAATTGAGATTCATACATCTGAAGCTCTTAGCAATGCATATTACTAATCAAAAATTAAGTTTTAATATATTTACAGTAGGAAATTTACAAAATATCTTCATGGAACATGATCTTTACTTAATATCCTAATAATGTTTGGCATAAAAGAAAAATCTATAATTTTGACCCATACAATGTTTTTTTGGCTATTGCTACAAATATACCCCAGCGACTTAAGACTGGTTTTACGGTCCAGGGTCACATATACTGTATGTTTCATGATATATACTCCTTGAGTTATAAGGGGGGTGCATTTTCTTTCTTCAAATGGCTTTCAGACATTCAGGATGCATGTCAAGTGTGTCAAGGATTCTGATGCTGTTACTCAACATGAAGCGCTCTCTGATCACACATTTGTTGCACATTTGTGTGCCTTTTTGCGGTTGACTGTTGTGACAACACCCAGTCAGAATAAGGCTATATCCTAGAATTACGTCGAATTTTCCATATCACATTTAAAACCCAATACAAACAACAGCAAACAAATCCATTGTTTGGAATTCCTCTCCCAAAATGACATTGAATTAATTAGCCGCAAAACTGAAGACGTTGAGAGCGACTGACTCCATCTGTCCATCAAAGCATAGCTGGGACATACATACGGATTGACGAACGTGTATATGTGAGAACGCAAAGATGTTTTAGGCAGCGCTTCAAAGTGAATTAATAACTCGAGACCAACAAAAGTTTAATGGCCTACATGTGCATATAGTCATGAAAATCTACACTTGATTTGAAATTTACTATATGGTCACATAAAAACTGTAAAGGCCTTCGAAGGGTCTGTAAAAAAAATATTCATGGGAATTATCTTTATAAGTATTAATCTGTATCGAGAGACAGAAAAAACGCAACAGGGCGAGCAGTCTCTGGGTGTTTGGCTGCTGTTAAAAGGGAAGTTTGAAGCCTGCTGTTATGTGTGTGGTTTCATAGTTCACCAGCACACAATGAAAGCATAGGAAACCTATTAGCCATGTGAAAAACCAGCGGAGACATTTTAATACGCTTTTGCTCACAAACAGCAGCACAGTCTTCCTTACTTAAGTTACTTAAAAGACAAAATCCATTCTAGTAAGATGCTTCTTCTATGCAGGAAATGCAAATTATTCCTCTTGACTAAATAGATGTTTTACAGTCAAGTTTTTTTTTTATATACGCACATAAAAATATTGAATCACAGTGAACTTAATGGTTTAGCTACTGTAGGTAGTTCCCCCAAAAATGAAAATTTACTGAAATTTTACTTTTCACTTCACAAGTCATTAACTGATGGACTGGAGAGGTGTGGATTACTTGTGGATTATTATGATGTTTTTATCAGCTGTTTGGACTCTCATTCTGACGGCACCCATTCACTGCAGAGGATCCATTGGTGAGCAAGTGATGCAATGCTACATTTCTCCAGAACTGTTCTGATGAAGAAACAAACTCATCTACATCTTGGATGACCTGAGGGCAGTGCTGGGTAGTAACTGATTACATGTAATCTGGATTATGTAATCACATTCCAAAAAGTACTTGTAATTAGATTATAATACATTTTAAAATACTTGTAATCAGACTACAATTACTATTTTATTGATTACATGATTATGTATTATCCACACAAGTCTTTGTCTTTGGAAGGCTTTTGTCCTTCAAACATATTAAAATGCACATATTCAAGTTGTATCTTATTTACATGTAAAGCAGGGATTCACAATTATTTATTTGTTTGTTTGTTTGTTTATTTAGAGCCTAACATCTTTCACCTAATATATTTTCTTGACGTATCTTTATTGATTACATGATTATGTATTATCCACACAAGTCTTTGTCTTTGGAAGGCTTTTGTCCTTCAAACATATTAAAATGCACATATTCAAGTTGTATCTTATTTACATGTAAAGCAGGGATTCACAATTATTTATTTGTTTGTTTGTTTGTTTGTTTATTTAGAGCCTAACATCTTTCACCTAATATATTTTCTTGACGTATCCCCTGAGATTTTAAGGGGATTTTTGCATTTGCATTAAATATTTAATATCTTTACTAATCGTTTTATTTTAATTGTTGCTATTTTAAAATGATTTATTTTAATGTCACATTTTTCTGATTTAATTATTAGCTTTTCATTAAACTCACAAACCCCCTGCAGTTCCTTCAAGAAACCTAAATCTTGACATAATGTAATGTTTAATGCACTTCATGTTGCTAGTAACAAGAAGTAATCTAAAAGTAATAAAAACGTAGTACGATTATATTACCTAAAATATGTAATGTAATGGATTATGTTACTAACTACAATTTTTGTGATATAATTTGGAATCAGTAACGGACTACAATTTGTAAGTAATCTAACCAGCACTGCCTGAGGGTGAGTACATTAAGCAAATTTTCATTTTTGGGCGAACTATTCAGGAATAGTTATTTTGTGGAACACAAAATACGTTGATATTTTGAACAATGCTTCAGATGTTGTTTGTTCATACAATGAAAATCAGTGAGTTCCAGTAATGTTTTGGACCCCACTGATTTTCATTGCATAATTAAAATCATTTCTTTTAACAGTGACATTTTTTTTTCTTTTTCTTTTGTGTTCCACAGAAATACACTTTCATTTATCCTTCTGTTACATGTTGGTATTATTTCAGCTTTACAGTTGTTCTCATCATATTTACAGTATTAGGTGTTTTGTCACTAAAAGTGTGAATTCGGTTTTTTTAAGCATTTTAGTATTGGCCCCAAAAAATTCCAATGTAAACAAGAGGGACAAGTTGAAATGTTATTTTTAATGGTAACATTACACCACAAGTGCTGATGAGTGCTGTAAATCTGAGCAGGTCGTCCTCACAAACTGAGAGATCGTGCAAGAAGACCGATGAGGGAGACCATGAACAGCTCTGGAGCCACCCAGAAAACAAGTTTAACCCTAGCAAATTACTTATATACCTACATTTTGAAGTGTGCTGTTAGGCACAGCTTTTAATGATCCAAACAAGAAGTAGAGGGTTAAATTAGTTTTCAGTAATTCTTTGCTTAAAGGGGTCATATGATGTTGCAGCCTGGTCTCATGTTTATACGTAGGTATTAATACGTAACATTTACAAGCACAAAACGTACACTTTTGTACGTTTTTATTAATGCTAAAACGTACAATTTAGACGTATTTCAACGTTTAAAACGTACAAATCGCTACGTATTTTTAGTTAAAAAACGTAAAAATATTTACGTATCTTTTATATCATTAAGATATTCATATCAATGCATTTTTATCATTTTATCAATAAGCGATTTAGATTTTTAGACCCCTTAACCTACCCCCAAACCTACCCATTTTATAGCGAATATGCATTTTTATCATTTTATTCATATGCAATTTAGATTTTTAGACCCCTTAACCTACCCCCAAACCTACCTACCCATTTTATAGCGAATATAAAAGGATATAAAACGCAAATGACCAAAATACGCAGGAAAATAACCATTTTAGTAACAATATAGCATTAAAATACAACAACATTACTACTGCTGTTCCTGAAACCACGCTTTCTTTCTTTGCGTGAACATTTGGGCGGTGTTATGCAAATCTTCCCACATAGTGATGTAGACATGTGGGGGCGTGTTAGAACGAGCAATTTTAGGCAGGCGTGGTTGATTCTTAACTTTTATAAAGAATATCTCTTTGGATTTGAGACTTTAGTCTTTGCAACTTTACAGATCTTCTTTATGCACCAAGAGCTTGTAACACTCCAAAGAGAAAGGAAAAATTGAAATTGTCATCATATGACCCCTTTAATTCCAGTTCCATGTTCACAGCGGGACATGGCCATGGGAGCTTATATGTTCCTGTCTAACATGGGCCACCATGACAAGTTAATCAGAGGCTTTAAATCATCTCTGATTGAGATCTGTAACAACAGACTCAACAAACAAGAGAACAGAGGGATTCCTTGAAACAAAAGACTTGACATTGCTGCGGTCCACTAATCCAAACACTAAATAACTCTTTTGAATTCATCTCTGTTTAGAATAACGCAAATCAAAGAATCACTGGATGGCCCTATAGCACAGCATGTGCTGCAGTGACCCTTTTTAGAGGAGTTTGCCTCTATTCGGTAAAAAGAAGTTGTGCAGCTGGAAAGCAGAGGGGTATGACCAATTGTGTAATTGAATTCAGTTCGGTTGTCCTGCACACAGCCACAAATCAGGCAGTGTTTATCAATTAGTCGACACTCATCACTGTTCTTATGCACATGACAGAAGACAGGAGGTTTCATGGGGTTTTGTGCTCATGGCATGAGTGTGTAAAGCAGTGATCTTTCTGACGTCACACCACTGAAACTCACCTTCCCTGTGAAAGTGACAGAAGAGTTGCCATGACGACCACAGGAGGGCAGAGCCTAACCATTAATAGTGGCTACAGTAGCTTAGACCACACCGACAGGGTAAATTAATCAAAGCAGCGTGCTTCTTAATTACTACTGATTTACAATAAAAAATACCAAAACGTCTTTAAACAAGGTAAATTAACTGCATAAGATATGAACTATTTTCAGAAAATATATCTTTAATGAAGTTTATTTTTCTTACAACACAGTCATAAATCTAAAAAAAAGTGAGGCTTGTTTTAAAAATATTTTTTTAAAGTGTAAGAACAATAAATCCTATAATCTTAATTAATTTAGCTTTTCCAAGTAAATTAATCTTGTTTAAAAGGTTTTTTTATTGGACAACATTATTAAAAAATTACTGATTAGTAATGAATTAATCCTAAATTTGACACAATTTTGCCTTTCAAGTAAATTAAAATCTTGTTTAAAAGATGCTTTTTTTAGACAATGTTGTAAATACAATGATATATTAAAATACTGATTAATAATTAAAAATTTTGCAGTGTGAAATTCTGTCCTGATTTTTTTTTTTAATTGTACACTTTATGTACAATTATAATGGTATTAATGTACGTAGCAATCCATTATATATTTTCATAAATAATTGTAACCAAAGTTAAAATGCATTATAATATTTGAAGATTTTTGTCATGTGTTTTAATGCATTATACTTTCTAAAAGTGTAACAATGAATAGATAAGTATTATAATGTATTATAACTGTTAAAATGATCCATGAGTTCATCTAAGGTGCATTATAAGGAGCATTACAAGGTATAATTAATGCATTAAAAACACAAATATCTTTTAAATACTCTTAAAAAGAACGTGTGTGTGTGTGTGTGTGTGTGTGTTATATATCAAACTTTTAGAACTAATCTATCTAATTATCTTCAGATAATTAAATTTGACACTAAATCCAACTTATCTTAATTGATCAACTTATATACCACTTGATTTGGTTATTGGGTGTTTATGAAGTCACAACATTAAAATTACATGTTTAAAACAGGGTTTGTAACCAGTGACAAGAATTCGTGTTAAACTATTGCAAATTTATCTCACATGGTAACCACAATTGTAACCACAATATTTGAAGTCTTCTGATGTTTTCTGAAATTTGAAGTGTATGTAATGTTAAGATGTCATGTTCTTACACAATACTCACTCTCAGTGTGAATTCAGTGTTTCTGAATTGTTGTCACAAGCATCATGATTGATTGCGGTGTGCATGAGAACTACAGCAGAAGGGCAGATTTTCAGAGAATAACATCTTAAATTTCAGTCTGCTGCTTACAAGAAGCTACTGAACTGCTTCAGAAGACTTGGAATATGGGGAATCCCAGCGGGGGAACATTTGAGGTGAGGACCATAATTAGTCAAAGACAAGGACTCCACTGTCCCGCAGGTGAAATCAAGCAAATTTCAGGCTGATGGCCACATATTAGCCACCTTTGGACAAATGTTGTTTCAGCACCCTGTACCGATCTGTAGTTTTAGGTTCCAGATGTCTAAGGAGACTTTTTGTGTCAACACTTAGTGTGGTTGCCAGTTACCACACTGTTGGTTAGCCTGATATATTCTTTGGTTTGCTGAGCATTACCCACACAACCTCAGTACATCACTCAAAGCATTTTGAGACTCATTTGAGCAAACTAATGGCCTGAAGTCTTACGTTCTAACAGGACCATTTGAAGCCTGTTACGGGATTTTCCAAAGATTTACTTCACAAATGAAATACATTTTCCAAATGCGCTTGCGGCCAATTATCATAATGCGGGCAAGTGTAAGTGATATTAGTACAGTTTGTCTTGTGAATCCAGCTTTGTGTTACATTACACTTGCTATGCCCATCTGGTTTGACTATAAACAAAGACAGAGTTATAGATGCCCGCAATACTGCACTGCCGAATCATAAGTGATGGCTTTGTTTGCCTCAATTTGTCCGTTATGATTTGGGGAAACCCCTAAGCAAGTCAAATGCATATATATTAGAGCTGACTTTGAGGATTTTGTCTTGTTTTAAGCATAAACCTCACTTTTTATGCTTAAAATAAGAAAAAATGTCACTGAAGATATATTATCTGAACAAAAGTCAGTAATGTCTTGGAATCCCGTAATGAGCTTTAGATTGCAGCTGACATTTGATTGTATCTCCTTGATAAAGGGGGTGATGAATCTGGAATACAGACTGTGGAAAGTCATGATCAAAGCAATAGAAAGCAGTCATCCTCACTGTTTAAGACTGTGTCCTCTTACTGATCTTTCCGTGGCGGTGAGTGACGATAGTTTGAAAGGAAGCAGACAGTCATAGATGTCGTGACCCGTTATGGTTTCTGTTGCTGTAGTACATTAAGTTCTGATGATTAAAAGAAAATTGGAAAATCTACGGCACTGTTTTCTGTGATCCTCCCTTATGAAAAGGACAAAACGTGGCTGAATTCAACCTGCACTTTTCAGCATTCTCACAAAATCATGGCTAGCATTGCCAATGCTGTGTCTGTAACTGTTTCAACATAGAAACGATGATGTTGTATGACTATAGCTCTGTTCTATCAAAACTAGCGAGCTGTTTTAAGGCACTGTAAGACACTTCAATTTGGCCAAATTCCTGAGTAGAAGACCAACATATAATCCTCAATCTCTTAGAGAAAAAAAAAACATCCAAGATGGTAGAAAAAGTGGGGAAAATGGAGAATAAATGAGTATGTTTACATGTGCACCACTAATCAGAGGAAGGACTTAATCGCAGTAAGGTGTTTACATGACAGGAGCAAACCTCTTCAACTCCAGTTTACATGCTATTTTCATTATTCTAATTATTCCCTAAGAAGTATGGTTACGTTTGCCATCATTATTCACATACTCCACAGCACAAATGATGAACTCATACATTAGTTGTGTTACTGTTATTTCTGTTAGTATGCTTCCTTTTTTGAGGGGTCTGTACATTGAGTACTTTTCCAGTATTCATCCAACTCTGGAGCTATAATTATAATCATTAAAAAAAATAATAATAATAAATTAAAAAAATTAACCAAGCACAGATCTTCTGACACTGTCCAGAACCCACTCCAGTATGTTTTTAGCAGTTTATCTTCCTCAAAGAGTACAGCCAAATGAAGACCACATGCTGATGGCAGATGTATTGGTAAATCATGTAAAAGAAGAGACCTACTGGACTCACAGCCAAACACTATACAAATCAACTACAGCTTGTGTATTTCAAGGTTCTTTGCTTTTTAACTCTCAAAATGTGACCTTAACCCAAGCAGATCTGGGAGCAACGGGAGCGAGGAGCTCTAACACCTGGAGAAACCCAACCATTAGCATTCCTCTTCATCTCAACGGCATTTGCTCTGCTAGTGAAGGACTAAAGAAAGCTTGAATTCTGCCATCTTTTGATCATCGACACTCAGTTCTTGACTTTTTTTCCCCCTTTCAGCCAATCACCTGAGCCATATGTGCCATATGACCATTTCTCTGGAGTTGTCAGAAAATCATGTCAAGATAACAGTGATTGGCTGATAGCATCACAGGAACATGTTCAGTCTCAAACTCTTCACTAGAGACTACACATGTGATGTAAAAAGGCTGCAGGCATGGAAAATGTCCATTTCACAGAAAATAACTGGTAACTGATTAAACAAATGGGAAAAAAGAAAAAAACACCACTGGTAAAACATACTATAGCTGTAGAGTCAAAAAAAATGGTTTTGTTTGAATAAACAGATAGCTGGTAACTGATTAAACAAATGGGAAAAAAGAAAAAAACACCACTGGTAAAACATACTATAGCTGTAGAGTCAAAAAAAAATGGTTTTGTTTGAATAAAGCTATTTCTGAATAGAGAAAGATGCTTTGAAGGAAAAGATGATGTAGTTACAGCATCTACCAGCAGGGGAACATTGATCCCTTGATTGGGAGCCAGTAACATAATTATCATCATTACTTATTATTATTATTAATAAGAGTAATGCAATAATATAACATTTAATAGTCCCCAGCACTGTAGCCCTTTTTCATATTCTTTCTCTTATTTTGAAATTAATTTGTCTAGTTCATCTACTCAAAATGTTAGGTGGTTATTTGTTTTATCAAAGCCTGTGATGACAGACATGACCACACGATGAGGTTTAGGGGTCTACCATCAGCCTCAAGGGGCTGCCAATGCTTCTGCCATAGACTCCAATGCTGAAATTGTTCAAATCTAAAGAACGATCTATTCCACAAGACCAATGCAACTCTCTTCAGACTATCTGTCATAATAAAGCTTTTGGAACCAGCAGAAAACATCTGTGGAGATCTGTAGCCATGTCACGCACAACTTTATACTACAGCATTGTTGCATTCTTCTCACACATTTCTAGTGTTATATTTTCTCTACTTTTATTTTGCATTTTTTTTGCATTTTTGTCCATTTTGTACAGTATTTGATATTTGCATTAATGACATCAGCACATCAGCTAACATACTTAAGAAAGCATATAACATATATACTGTTTCCATGTGTGTGTGTGTGTGTGTGTGTGTGTGTGTGTTTATTACCATCCATACTGACATTTGAGTAGTCAGGATTTTGATTGCAGTTGTCACATGATATGCCACAACACAAAAGACAGCTTAGCGCATCAGAACAGAAATTAAGCTTCTTTGGATTTGGGTGTCAATGCACTGCATTCATACTGACAGAGGAAGAGAGATGGGAAATAACCTTTGACCCTTGCATTACATCTGGCCTCCATTAGCCCTCCATGAACCTCAGCTGCCATTTAGTGACCTTCTATTTCAAGCACGTCCATCACTCCTCAAGCGGTCATCATGGCATATGGACACTTTGCCAAATGTATGAACCAAAGTTCCATAGGAGAAATGCTATCTGCTTTGCCTGAAGCCAGAGATCAGGTTACAGCATTAAACATCTAGCCTGATAAGGAATTAACCTTTTAAGACTCCCCCTATGGATCCAACAGGATGTCATATGATTCACTTGCATCTAGCCAAAAACTGTGATAGGCTATAGTTGGCAGTACTATTAACACAGGTGAAGAAAGATACTGTACTATCTGAGAATAAAATGACCTACTTGATTAAGTATTTCAAATACAAAATACTGTATCTCAAAGTATTTAATTGCAAATTACATTAGATTTTTTTTGTCCAGCAAAATACAAATGACAAAATACTCGAAAGTAATTAAATACGTATTTTAAATACATTTAATTAAAATGCTGCCCATCTCTGTGCATAAGTTACAGCAAGTAAATGGTCCACTAAATATAAATGTGATGCACTACTTCTCCAAAATTAGTTTAAACAACCTCACGTATAATCAAAAATTTTATTTATTTTTTATTTATTTATTTATATTTTTTCCAGTATTGATACTAATCAATTTAGAAATGTAACTGGCATTTTTATGCTCTATTTTAACATTTTAATATTGAAAACATGGGTCTTTGATATAGGTAAAACAAACATATGAAACTCATTTTATTTATTTTATGAATGATGAATGCATGATAGATTTTCCAAGTATAGAGATTCCAAAGTGTTTTTATGTGAGCGCCATGTAACAAAAAAATATACAAATGAAATGAAAGCAAAGGCCTTGGTTGGGTCCATAATTTAAGAAAAAAGTATGTATTTGGACATGACATTCAACAAGTCCAGTGTTTTTTTCAGGAGAGATGGTGTCAATAAGGGTGGGAAAACAGTCTAACATGTCATGGCTGTCTGTTTCTGTCTCAGTTTAGCTCTATAATTCAGAACGGAGTATAGATCACATGGGAGAGGTGCACTTTTTCTGTGACCAGTGAAAAGAGTCCCATTAAGGAACCACACTTAACTGTCCCTTAGAGACATTTAGATAAACACAGCACACCAATGGTCCAGGTGTCCTGTTACCACAAGGGACAGGGGCAAAGAAAAGACATGAGAGCATTGGGAAAAGCATTGTAGTTTCTATTTTTTGTTATCTCTTTCTCTACCTGCCTGTTTTTATTTTGTTCCAGGAGATTTTTATAGATCGGACGCCACGTCATTTCTCATGCTAACACAAAAAAAATGGTTCTGTAAGGAACCAAACAAAAGTCTGTGGGTCTCATTTAACAATGACCCACACAGAGAGGAGTTTTTATCCCAGGGTTCAACAGCAGCCTGGGGACATGCAAAGGAAAAGCAGAATGCAGTGTAGCGCCTGCTCCTTATCTACATAAACAGATAGGGCAAGATTCTTCGACATGAAAGAGGAGGAGGAATTGGCATGAAAGTAAAGGTGAAAGGTCAGTTACGAGCACTGTCATCACCTAAACCCTCCATCGACCCCAAAACCCTCAAGAGGAATGGCAAGAACCTTTGACAGAGAAAATCTGAGAGATGAGCAGACTTCAGCTTCTTTCTACTAGTAGTTTGAAATCTGAACAGTGTGTGGCCTGCATGAGCCACAGCCGTGGCATTTGATGTTACATTCGCGACATGTATTCTTGTCTTTTTTTCAGAACAGATGAAGACAATTGGCTTTGAAAGGAACTTTCTCAGCGACCTTGAGTATATTAGTGAAGATGAAACATGAAAACACCACAGATTTCAAGTGCGCTTCTTTCAGAACCACCCACCGAGTTCTGGAAAGCATATTAAAAGTGCCAGTCAATATGCTGCACTGTTGAACAGGATGGAAATGTAGACGAAGCCTTCACACGTGCCATTAGGGGATGTTTTGTTCATTAAATGTGTGTCTTCTTAACCAAGAGCTTTTCATTCTCATGCAGTGTGAAAGAAAGAGAAAATTAGATCATCTTTTCTCAGTTTTATTTTTGTTGTTGATTTTATTCATATTTTTTATCCCCAACTTTATCCTTAACCCTAATGAAATGATGCTTTGTTATGATTAAAGGCCCCATTTGTTCTGAGAAAAAAGTTCTCAGGCTTGGCCACAAAAAAGGCAGTAAATACATGTTGATGCTATTTTGTTACAGTAACTGACTCTCTGGCTTTCATTTTTCTGTCTTTTTTTTAATGAGTTTCTGAAGAGCATGAGTGAAAAATCAGAATCAGAATCAGAAAGAGCTTCATTGCCAGGTATGTTTACACATACGAGAAATTTGTTTTGGTGACAGAAGCTTCCACAGCACAAACAGAATGACAGTGACAAGACAACACACAGATAAAAAAAATAATAAAAATAGTTTAAGTAAATAGGAAATAACAATATACAAAAAATATATAAAAAATACACAATATACAATGTAGACAATAGATGGTATTGGTGTGTACAGGTGTGTTATGTACAAATGCAAGGAAATGT
>NW_015643169.1:12678-25154 GCF_001515625.1 Sinocyclocheilus rhinocerous | reverse complement strand
CAGACCTGAAGTAAAATGGGGGGGGGGTGCTGGAGGTATTAATAGATCCATTGAGAGAAGGTCAGAATGGGTGTGGGGTGTGAGACAGGGTTTCTCAAACCTGCAATAAAACTCAGTCAAATCGTCGGCAAGTTGTTGATTCTCCACAGTGCTGGGGGATGGTGTCTTGTAGTTGGTGATGTCTTTCAGTCCTTTCCACACTGATGCAGGGTCATTGGCAGAAAACTGGTTTCTCAGCTTTTTGAAGAATTTCCTCTTAGGCTACGTTTACACGACAACGATGTAGCCAAAAAAGGAAAAGTGTTTCCCTTGTGTTTTAAAAAAGTTTCATGTATACACGACAACGTTTTCAAAACGATTCACGTTTACACATATCCACGAAAATGGCCAAAAACGCTGTATTACGTATGCCAGGCCAGTAGTTGGCGCTGTCACCTTGTTAGTAAACAGTACCTGTAGGGAAGTGATAATTATATGTTGTATATGATGCGTCTCCGCTGTTGGTTGTAATATTGGTAAATCCACACTTTGCTGAAGAAACGTTAGCAAACTCTTGAGCAGCAACAACAGTACCATGTACTCCACCATTGTTGTGTATGTTTGTTCGCGCTTGCCTTTTTCAAAAATATGCGTTTTCAGTCCCCAAAACGCCATTGTCGTGTAGACGAACAGGCAAAAACGCATAAAAAGTTTCCCGTTTTTGGCTGAAAACGTTGATCTCCTTTGTCAGTGTGTTTTTGGCCTGTTTATACAAGACACTGTCCCCATTCTTGTAGGCATCTTCTATGGCCTGATGGAGCCGTCTGAGTTTTGCAGTGAACCACAGTTTGTCGTTGTTGTAAGTTAAATGAGTCCTGGTAGGAATGCACATATCCTCACAGAAACGAATGTATGAGCTCAGAAAACTAATCCGTGAGCTCGTTCAGGTCGGTGGCAGCAGCTTCAAAAACACTCCAATCAGGGCAGTCGAAGCAGGCTTATAAATCCGCTTCTGCTTCATTAGTCCATCTTTTTAACAGTCCTTATTACAGGTTTAGCTGATTTCAGTTTCTGCCTGTAGGTCGGTATAAGATGAACCAAACAGTGATCAGAGAGCCCCAAAGCTGCCCGTGGCACAGAGTGATATGCATCCTTTGTGGTGTAACAGTGGTCGAGTATATTACTGTCTCTGGTAGGACATGTGACAGGTTTGCTTTATTAAAGTTCCCGAGAATGATTATAACAGAGTCCAGGTGTTGTTTTTGTGTGTCTGTGATCTGATCAGCCAGCTATTGAACGCTGCGTTCACGCACGCTTGAGGTGGAATGTAAACACTTACGAGGAAAACTCCCGCAGCAAATAGAACAGCTTACATTTGATGAAGAGCGCTACTAGATCAGGACAGCACATCTTCTTAAACGCTGTTACATTTGTACACCACCTTTTGTTGATGTAGAAGCATATCCCAGCGCCACGCGATTTCCTTGTTGATTCTGTGTCGCAATCCGCTCTGTACAGCTGGAAGCCCGGCAAATGTAACGTGCTGCTCGGAATGGCTTCATTCAGCCAGGTTTCCGTGAATCACAGAGCAGCAGAGTTTGAAAAGTCCTTATATATTCGGGAGAGCAGAAGAAGTTTGTCCAATTTGTTGGGTAGAGAGCGGAGATTTGCCAGATGGATGCTAGGCAGCGTTGTTCTAAAGCCGCGCTGTTGGAGCTTGACGAGCGCGCCGGCTCGCTTCCTACGCTTGTGCACTTGAACAGCCCCGCTGCTCCGCCAACTACAATGTTCAGCAAAACTACAATGTTCAGAGTAATCAAAAACCGGTAGAAGATTGTGTGGTGTGTACTGCCGAATGCTCAGCAGTTCATCCCTGGTAAAACTTATTTTGTTTGAAAAAAAAAAAAAAACAGACAGGAAAAACTAACAAAAACTTTAAAACAACCAGAGAGCTCCTCGCCGAGGCACCCATACGTGGTGCCATCTTGCAAATCTACTAAATGTTTCGCATGTGCTTTTCATCAAGCACAGTAGTTACATCGAACCATAGATTGTTCTGATTTTTTCTGATTCATTTATTATTATTTAGGCTTAGCTATAGCCAATTATGTGCATTATTTAAAATTTTTATTTGTAAATTTTGTATTTAAAACATTTAATTTTGATGATTTCAAAAATTGTATAAAATTTTTATAATGTATTTATTTGTATTTAAAATTTTAATTTCTTTTTTTTTATTTTGTTATTTTATATATTATAATATTTTGTTGTTTTATAATTATCATTTCAATATGAGTTAATGAAATTTATAAACATGTTTTTATATCATGTATTTGGATATATGTTTTGACTAAGATACATTACATACTAATGTCCAAGAAGTGCTTATGGTATTTTCTTAGCACACGTTTTAAGCTTACCCTCCCTTATAAGCGTGCACAGACACACACACACCAGTGTTGCCAAGTCCGCGGGAACTGGGCTACTTTAACACTGTTGCAGCGGGTTATTTTTCATGTCCGCGGGTTGAAACGACTCCAATAACATGATATTTATCCCCTGGAATGCGAATTTTAGCAGGGGAACCCCGCCAAAAAACTTGTATTTTACCCCCCGGAATGAGATTTTTAACTGGGGACCCCTCGAAACGCGATTGGGCTAGTTTTGAGTAGCGATTGGGCGGGTTTTCTTGTGAAAACCTGGCAACCCTGACACACACACTCACACACACAGCCACCTCTCCTCCAGACACTACCCCTGAAATGTCCTTAGAGTGCAGTTTATTTTTAAAACTGTTGTTCCAATTTCCATGGATACTTAACATAGTGAGGCACCATTAGTTATAATGAAACAAGTGTTTGGCCATATCCCCACAGAAAAAGTCTCTCAGGGGATCACTACCGTTAATTTCTCATGACAGTGCAGTTTGGTTTTTTTTGATAGAAAAGTATCGATTTACTTGCCAAAGAATACATCATTCCTCCCACGATGGGACCCAATTCTATGTCTTGGCAGATGGCAATAAACAAAGCACTATATTTCCAGAGCTGCTGTAGTGCTAGGAAGGTGACAACGCATTGGAGACTCTGGTCTCCTGCAGACGGAGGTGGTCGGACCTGTAACATCAGTCTCCAGAGGGCTGGAGTATACAATTAAACAGGGTTAGGACAGGTTAAAGGGCAGACAGAAAAAGATTTTCTCAACACCAGGAGTCAATCCCTGGACAAAGCCAGTCGCACAGTTAATGAACCGTGAAAATGTGGAGAAAAGGTACAGCTCTGTAGCTCTGCGTCCATAATCGCATACTTCCCAACTATAGAACAGGTGAAAACAATATGTGACAAGATTAGTATGTCTGAATTCACAGTATTCATAAAAGAGTATGCAAAAAGTAACCAGATGACCTCTTCCGGCGAGATTATGAAGTGTGCATACAATGGACACTATCAGATGAGGGCCACGGGAGAGGATTTGTCAATGGCAGTAAAGCGGCATAACTGACACTGGTAGGTCACACAATACTGACAACATGGTGAATGCAGTACGTCCAAATTACATTCATACTACGCACATTCATACAATACAGAACATACTTTTTTAGCGGTCGCAAAGTTAGTACCTATTCAAAATAAGTTCCTACTCAAGAGAGTATACGATTTTAGATGCAGCCCTGGTTGTGTACTAAAGTACGTTAAGCTATTCATTGTTACAGGTCATTTATAAACAATATCTCTTTGGATTTGAGACTTTAGTCTTTGCAACTTTACAGATCTTCTTTATGCACCAAGAGCTTGTAACACTCCAAAGAGAAAGGAAAAATTGAAATCACATCATATGACCCCTTTAAGTCAAGCTCATAGTTCATGTTGATGTTTTGTTTCACGTCTAGGATTAAGTTCAGAGTTTATGTTTTTGGCTCATTACCGCTGTAAATAAAACTGCAATTTGGTTTGCTACGCCAACGCCCTTTACTGCTTTATGTCAGCAGCATTACACGACCTACCATGAACCCAGCTGTGTCTTCACCAGGGTAGTCGTCCCATTGAGGATTAGGTGGAATAGTTTTGTTCACTGTGCTTTCAGGTGGGAATTAATGATCTGGCCTTAAAAGGCACTTTTCGTAATGGATTTAATGACTTACTGAATTACCTAATGCCTGGGAGTGATGTTTCAGGGACTCAAGCCGAGTATATTGACTATGCCCAGTTGCTGGGCAGTTCCGTAATTACTGTGGGAATTGTGGAATTGGACTCAGCTGCTCATGGCCGCTCAAGATTCCCCTAAACATTGTTTTGGGGGTTGGGGGAGCTATATGTCCCAAGCACTGACAGCCACAGAGCTTGGTCCATCACAGACCTTACCGACCATGGCCATCCTGATACCTGTGTTCCTAAGTCTGGTGGTGTCAGTGCTCACTTGTCTGGTGGTCTCAGCTCCAGTGCTCCTAGAAGTCCTTCCATTGTCCAAAGGCAAGTGCCTTCTTATCTGTTTGGGCTGCACACACTTCCCCTGAGATGGCAGCATCTGCTACAGCCCCCACTGAGACGTCTGCTTGCAGTGTCACATGCAAAGAGGGTCATCTAGGAGCTTCCTGTGCTCCATATCACGGCCACAGAGGCCATCCATAGTCTGTCACAGCCACGGAGGCCATCCATGTCTGTCCTGCCATGACCATGAAGCCATCCTTTAACTCTCTAGGCTCCTTGCTTCATGGTCTCCATCCTGGTTCCATGTTCTGCTGGCTCCACGTTGGCTTCTTGTTCCATCAACCCTGCCCTGGTCCCTGGCTCTGTTCATTGGTCTTATCTTGCTTAGCAGTTCATTGTTCATAGAATTGTAGCAGTTCACAGCTGTTCATTGCTCCAGGTGCCAGGTCATTGTTTATTGCCTAGTCAAGCTCATAGTTCATGTTAATGTTTTGTTTTACTTCAAGGATTAAGGTCATGGTTTATGTTTTTGGGTCATTGGTCATTGTAAATAAAACTGAACCTGGGTTTGCTACATCATTGTCCTCATCTGTTTCATGCCAGCAACGTTATACATAGCAGCAAGCTCAGTGGGGAAAAAATGGGTAGCAAAGTGAGGAGAATGTTCATCACAATATTTAATAATATCTAATAAAAAAAATTACAATTGTACAAATGCTAATGGCAAATTGCCAATCAATTGTAAGTGAAGTCACATGCACTTCACATAGGGTATAGAGCATTCCTGATCAGTCCCTAGTTAGAATGCTGTCCATGTAGGTAGCAGACAGAAATTTAGATCATTTGAAACATGACCGTCAAGATTGTGACGTACTGGCTTGGCATAAGCAGAGTTCTCACAATACACACTCAATATTTTGAATTTCCCTTTGTGTGGGCTGAGTGATTGGTAACAGAAGCACAAGTGACCTACACTAAGCTGAATCGGGGTTAACAAAAGATCGGAGCTCTTTCAGGACTTTTATGTTATGATGAATAGAGCTGACAAGCCAAAACTGAATGCTATACAATTTATGATCAGCTCACTCACTCCACTCGTGAAGAAAGAGTATACAGCGTTTTCAATCAGCACAAATTCTCTTTCTTCTGATGTAGGAAAACAACCTGCTTCAAGATTTTTCCAGGATTTTCCTCCCAAGGAAATCTTGTTTTATCTTTAAAACAAGATAAAGTTACTTGAGAAGCAACACTGCAAAATATAATATTAAATAATACACAAATGTTTGGGGTCGATAAGATTTTTTATTTTTTTTGAAGGAATTCTTCTATGCTCACCAAGGCTGCATTTATTTGATCAAAAACACCGTAAAAACAGTAATATTGTAAAATATTATTACAATTTAAAACAACTGTTTTCTATTCAACATTTTTTTTTCAAATGTAATTTATTCCTGTGTCATCAAATCTGAATTTTCAGCATCATTTCTCCAGTCTTCAGTGTCACATGATCCTTCAGAAATCATTGAAATGTGCCGATTTGGTGCTCAAGAAACAGTTTTGTTACTATCAGTGTTGAAAACTGTTGTGCTGCTTAATATTTTCCTTGCACAATCACGACCCCATGATATATAACCCAAAAAAGCATCTCAGATAAAATCGAACAAAGGGTGTTTTCATCCGATGAGCTCATCTCTGCGATATCAATCTGTACGCTATCACAGGTGAAGCTCGTATAAGCATCGGCCTGGATGTTCAAAAGATCTTTCCCAACTTTTCATGAATGATGGGATTGTGGGGGGAAGGAGGGGGTTGCGGTGGTGCGGGAGAGGAAAAACCAGGTAAAGTTATCCGGTGGGAGCCGCCCAATTTGTGTGATCTGCCCATTCATACTGTGGGGTGTGGGGAGGTGGGGAGGCTGCTCTTTTTAACCACCAGAGGAAGGATGTCTCCTGCCTTGATGAAACTCTGGCATCCCTTTTGTTGTTTGTAAAAACAAAACAAAAAAGGGCAGTGTGTGAAAAAGAAACGAGGGGGAAAAAAACAGACAGAGAGGAAAGAGAAAGGTTTGAGCCAGTCAGTGATAACAATGCAGTCTGCTCGCTTGAAGAGACATGATGTCACCAGGGCACCGGAATCCCTAGTGTGGAGCAAACAGGGTGGGGTACGTTCCTCCCTCACTCCAATTTGCCCCTGCCCCTTTCTCTCACTCTCCTTCTCTGTCTTTTTCCCTTCATCTTTCTCTTTCTCTTTCTCTTTCTCTTTCTCTTTCTCTTTCTCTTTCCTGTCTGTCTGTCTGTCTGTGTGTGTATGGACGTGGGAGCTGTTGAGCACATAATAGGACTCCTCACAGTTCTGCTTTCGAAGAGTGGTCATATGAAACGTCCATTTCCAGGTCATTCATTCACAGCAGTCCCAGATGAGCACGGCCGAGCCTGCTGAAGACTGTCAGAGGATCGCTCCCATGAGGTGGCCGTGTGCCACGTGAGAGGAAAATATGGCTTAGCATTGTAATTGTGATCTGTAAAAACTGGAAGCATTTAAAGTATTTTTGATAACAAATTAAATTCATTACTTTTTTTTGCGAAAGCAGATATTGTAGTTCTTTAAATTGGTGCCTTCCCTTGCCCAAGATCATTTATTTTGTTTTCCAGTTAATTTTTTTAAAATCCAAGTTACTTAAGAAGTGCAAAATATAATATTACTTGATTATGATTAACAATACCATTCAAAAGTTGTTTTAATTTTTGTGAAAGAAGTCTTTCATGCTCACAAAGGCTGCATTTATTTGAACAATAATATAGAAAAAGTTATGTGAAATATTACATTTTAAAATAAAGGTTTATATTTTAAACTTTAATTTATTCCTGTGATGCAAAAAGCTGAATTTTAAGCAGCCTTTACTCCAGTCTTCAGTGTCACATGATCCTTCAGAAATCATTCTAATATTAATGTTGCAAACTGTTGTGCTGCATAATATATTTTGTATATTAAGTTTGAAAGTGAATTTTTTGTAACAATGTAAAAGTATTTACTGTCATTTTTTCTTTCTTTCTTTCAAAAAAAAAAAACTTACTGACCCCAAACTATTGAACAGTGTATATTATATGATAATTTGTGTTGTTGTGTAATCAGTCTCCACTACAACAGAGTTAACAGAACTCCCTCGGCAATGCAATCGTATTCGTGACAGAAGCACACTCACATACAAATTTCGCAATGCAACAGATTATAACTGCCGTAATTAAGAGCTCACACAAGACTTTTTTCCATACTTTGGAATGCTTTGTGAATAATCCGGCAGACATTATCCATCCAATTAACCGCATGTTCTTAAAGGTGGTCATCGCCGGGGTGGTCAGAAATTGATTTGTGAAAGGAACTTGGAAAATAGCAGTGTGCTAAACACCTCTGCATGTAATGTATGATCAGGCACAACCCAGTAATATACTGTAGATGTGACTTTTCCATGTAATCACTGCTGCCGAACAATTCTGCTGACAGCAAAAGAAGTGCCTGCCACCCTCGTCTTTCAGCAATACACGGTGTGCCAGATGAAGTCATGGCCCCTGGCGCTCGCCTATAAACTGGCTCCGTAGATGCCACTGCAGGACTCCAGCGCTGCTTTCATCGTGACCGTCAGCAAAATGGCAGCAGGCTAATGTGTAAAACAGTGATTGCGTCTCAATTACAGCTACATGTGCTGAAGTGGCCCCTGGCAAACGTGCTTCAACCCGGCCCATAAATGAAGCCCAAGTATGAGCTTGCATGTCTCCTAACCCGAAAGCAGCATGTGGTTCTGCCTTCTAGTTGATTACAAGCAGAGACAGCTGGCTCCGACTTGGACTCATGACATTCCACCTCCAGTCAGTTTCTGGCTCCATTGTCTCCTGGAAGCGTTGGGAGAACGTTGAGACAACCGATGGATGTGCTGATTCACCAAGGCCCCTGGTAATTGTTTGGACTCTTCCTGTATTTGGACAGGGGGAGAAATCGTACCCTTTGCCACCCACAAGCACTCAATAAGGCCCTATCCAGTTAAACTGCCAAAGTGAGACATCTGGACAAAGAGCTCTTTTTGGAGATGCAGAATAACACTGGATGTGGACGGGATGAGGCGATTGGAGCTGTCCTCATGGGAGTAGGAGTGGCAGTGTCGTCGCTCATAGCCGTTGAAAGGTGCACAATACAACAGGATATCATATTGTCCTGTTTGACAAATGGATTCTCAGTGGTGACTGGAGCAACAGCGGTGTCGAGGAAGTTCAACTCAAAAACCACTGCAGGTTCTTAATTACTTCCCTCCTAGAAAGGTAATCAGATCACTTTATGGAAACAATCTTTTAGACCCCTACAAACCTAAAAAATACAAATGTGACATGCAATATTATTTCAGTACTGACTGAATACAATAACACAACTACAACAAAATCACATCAAACAACTTAACTAAAAAAAAACTCATGCAATGCAACTCAGTGCAACATATTTGTGTACTTAATGGCCACAATAAAGCCATGCTAACAGTTTCTCAGTATAAGTGAAGATTTCTTTGCTTTTTTTCAGCTGCAATTAAATTATTTTTCTTCTGTAAAGAATTCTTGGACAGAATGTGTTTTAGGAATATTATAGCATCTAATACTATTTATTTTATGTAATTTATTCTCATTTTTATCATCGTCCAGCTACAGAGTCGCATTACAGGTGCAGACAATCGCAAGAAATGCAATATAAACTAAAAAAGTAAACAAATAACAAAAATGGATGCAATTTGGCACTAGAATTTTTAGACTATACAGCTCAACAACGGTAACACGTACACAACATGCAATATTCCCCTAAACCCGCATCACACACTTTTATAGTCCTAGTGAGTAATCAGATCAAACACAGTCTGATTTTGAACCCAACCGCAAAGCGTACTGGCTAACCAACAGTGCCACAATATATAACTGATCATGTGTTTCACTTTATACTGTCAATGTAAACTTGCAGAGATACAATGACAACAGACTTTCTTTGTAGTGGCTATGGTTTGTAGTCTTTCAAGAGATGCATCACAGAAATTAGGCTACTTCTTTAACAAAGCCCTTGACATGAAATGTGACTGGATATAGCTGTATAAAGAGCTGAGCAATAGCTGGCAGTGGTTTTTATTGGACTATTGCTGCTCACAGATCTTATACTCTCAGAGCATGATCTGTGAGATCCTAGTGTACATAAGCACCCCTCAACTGTTGCTTCTCCTGGGCTGTTGATCAAGGCTTTTAACAACGGTAACCACAAGGAGGACAGAACAAGATGGATGCCCACTCCTGAGGACCCCAAATGTGCTACAGAAAAAAACAAACAGGAAACAGATTCTCATCTCACCCCAATAACTGCCATGAAGCATGTAGCAGAGCTCCAGCTCATGATATAGGCTGCATCCGAAATGGCCCACCACTGCACGGATACTGAGTGCGCCGGAAGTGATGCAGATGATATCTTGTGGTGAGATGTGGGAATTTGTTTGGTGCAACGCTAATGGTGAATGGGTATTCTCTAGCTGCTAGTGTGTACAATGGTTGCACACATTATTGAGGTGCACTATGGGATTGAATGAGTACATTTGATAATGGTTTTGGACACCAATAAGGCTGTCCCTTGAAATATAATAACTGTAAGGGTATATGGGGCAATTTCGAACACGCCATGATGTATTGTGTCAGCAACCTTAAAGGTCCCCTGAAATGCTTAGAAACACGCGGTGTTACTCTTCTTCTTCTTCTTCTCTCCAGTTTTTTGGCGGATTGGCAAACCAACGTTAAAGGTGCATGTGCTTCTAGAGAGCATTTGATTGGACAGAAAGTTTGATGAGAAGCTGAAGTACGATGTGACGCCAAAAAAAATCGTTGAGCCGTTTTGGCGAAGTGAAGAACTGCAAGCTTTGAATGCTTATATCTTCTAAATGTGAATTTTGTCACTGTTTTGGAGCACACTGCCTTATAGATAACCTTAAGACTAACATATTGATACTAACACCCAAAAAACTTTAATTTTGACTTCATGGGGACTTTAAGCACCATGATAGATGGGCATAAAACAAAAAAAAGGGTATATGTCTAACGTCACCTGACCAAACCCGGAAAACAGGTCATCGAACTCAAGACTTCCGCTGTGTGAACGGAACCGTACTCGACAACAGTCTGTCACGCCACTCCGCGCTGCACTGGCGTGTGTTGCGTGTTTTAATGTGTGGTTTCAGTAACTCACAGATATAGAGATGAGCTGTGGGCCATCTGAATGTTTTCGGTCAAGTCAGCGGCTTCCACGGAGCTGCTCCCGCCAAGTGTTCTGCGCATGTCACGCTCCGCTTTGCACGCGGTCGTCAGGTTGAACTCGCGCAAATTTTCTAATATTATTTAGGACGGAAAGTATGCGAATTGGGAAGCAGCAGCACTGGTTTATGGTAACACTATGGTCACAGGTAGCTAGCTCGAGAACAAATAAGCTATAAAATGTGGTTGTCAATTTCAAACACTGATTGTGTGGGAATCAATTCCCAGGGGATAAAATCAAGTCCCATCCTATACTTTTTCTGTCAAATATCCTGTTGGTCAAGTCAGCGGCTTCCACGGAGCTGCTCCCGCCAAGTGTTCTGCGCATGTCACGCTCCGCTTTGCACGCGGTCGTCAGGTTGAACTCGCGCAAATTTTCTAATATTATTTAGGACGGAAAGTATGCGAATTGGGAAGCAGCAGCACTGGTTTATGGTAACACTATGGTCACAGGTAGCTAGCTCGAGAACAAATAAGCTATAAAATGTGGTTGTCAATATCAAACACTGATTGTGTGGGAATCAATTCCCAGGGGATAAAATCAAGTCCCATCCTATACTTCTTCTGTCAAATATCCTGTTGGGAATATTATATTACAAAAGAGCAGTTCAGTTTTTAAGTGAATTTGAAGTGCGAGTGCTGATGGACCAAGAATTTAAAGGAATATTCTGGGTTATTTTCAATGTCTATGGACAGCATCTGTGGCATATTGTCAATTAAAATAGAGAAAAAAAATCATAACCTAGTTTAAATAAATTGGTGAGCTCTGGGTACGAAGCACAAATAATGTTCAGCAAGGCCACCAAAGTCAGTTGTTCGTCCCAAATGAAGCAAAAAGAAACAAAGCAAGCGTACTGCAAACTAATGAAGCCACATTCAATAAATAAAGAAATATTGAATAAATAAATAATGGACAAGGCAAGTCTGAGCTTGGAGTGCATTCTGACCTGCTGAGCAAACCTGGAGCAGAACGTTAAAAGCAAATGAAACAAATAAACCAATTTTTGTAACGCACATGACGTTATTCTACTGTTTACGATCTGTCAGATTCAATCAGCTGTGTTTGGACATGTCAAAGACACATATGCAGTGATGCTTTTCACATTGATGCCTCAAACATAAATAGAGATAATATTGGTTGGATCACATTTCATTTTCCTTGCTGTGCTTGACAGATCTCAGAAACCCTCCTAGTTGTGACATTTTGTCTCCTAATTAAAAAAATACACAAGTGGGTCATGATAGATACACAACTTTCTGCAGGGCACTAATACTGATGAACTTCAAGTAAGGGATAATGTACATCCAGTCGGTTGTTATCTCAGAATAAACCCCGGCGGAGGGGTCTTGTATCAGCCTGAAGGGGTTTATTCTGAGATAACAACCGGCTGGATGTACATTATCCCGCTTATTACACAGCTACTTGCCACATAAGTAAATAATTAGACGCGAAATATTGATTTGAGTTGAAATATTTGAACGCAAAGCTTCCGTGAAGACAGCAGTTGCGAGCAAGCGGCAAATTCAAACTAGACGGACATTTAAGGGAAACGGTGCAGTCAAACCACTTATTACACAACATTTCACCACAAAAATAATTAAGGCAATAAAATAATTAAGACGAAAATGTTTTAAAACCTTACCAGTTTGTTAGTTCTCTTATAATCCATTACAGCGTACAAAACAATCGTAGCAAAATGGCAGCAGCTGCGTTTGTATGAAACGAGAGCGAGTCCGCGATACCAGGATGACA
>NW_015643169.1:0-4720 GCF_001515625.1 Sinocyclocheilus rhinocerous | reverse complement strand
GCTTCTAGAGAGCATTTGATTGGACAGAAAGTTTGATGAGAAGCTGAAGTACGATGTGACGCCAAAAAAAATCGTTGAGCCGTTTTGGCGAAGTGAAGAACTGCAAGCTTTGAATGCTTATATCTTCTAAATGTGAATTTTGTCACTGTTTTGGAGCACACTGCCTTATAGATAACCTTAAGACTAACATATTGATACTAACACCCAAAAAACTTTAATTTTGACTTCATGGGGACTTTAAGCACCATGATAGATGGGCATAAAACAAAAAAAGGGTATATGTCTAACGTCACCTGACCAAACCCGGAAAACAGGTCATCGAACTCAAGACTTTCGCTGTGTGAACGGAACCGTACTCGACAACAGTCTGTCACGCCACTCCGCGCTGCACTGGCGTGTGTTGCGTGTTTTAATGTGTGGTTTCAGTAACTCACAGATATAGAGATGAGCTGTGGGCCATCTGAATGTTTTCGGTCAAGTCAGCGGCTTCCACGGAGCTGCTCCCGCCAAGTGTTCTGCGCATGTCACGCTCCGCTTTGCACGCGGTCGTCAGGTTGAACTCGCGCAAATTTTCTAATATTATTTAGGACGGAAAGTATGCGAATTGGGAAGCAGCAGCACTGGTTTATGGTAACACTATGGTCACAGGTAGCTAGAAATAAGCTATATAAGCTATAAAATGTGGTTGTCAATATCAAACACTGATTGTGTGGGAATCAATTCCCAGTCAAGTCCCACAAGTCCCATCCTATACTTCTTCTGTCAAATATCCTGTTGGGAATATTATATTACAAAAGAGCAGTTCAGTTTTTAAGTGAATTTGAAGTGCGAGTGCTGATGGACCAAGAATTTAAAAGGAATATTCTGGGTTATTTTCAGTGTCTATGGACAGCATCTGTGGCACATTGTCAATTAAAATAGAGAAAAATTCATAACTTAGTTTAAATAAATTGGGGTTTTATGGCTTTTAGCCAATGTCTAAAAGCTTTGGGCACACCAAGCAATTTAATGAGGTATTTACGAAATAAACACTGGCTTTAGCTTATCTCAGGTTTCTCTTGAGTATATGATTGTGATTATATTACAAAAGAGCAGTTCAGTTTTTAAGTGAATTTGAAGTGCGAGTGCTGATGGACCAAGAATTTAAAAGGAATATTCTGGGTTATTTTCAGTGTCTATGGACAGCATCTGTGGCACATTGTCAATTAAAATAGAGAAAAATTCATAACTTAGTTTAAATAAATTGGGGTTGTATGGCTTTTAGCCAATGTCTAAAAGCTTTGGGCACACCAAGCAATTTAATGAGGTATTTACGAAATAAACACTGGCTTTAGCTTATCTCAGGTTTCTCTTGAGTATATGATTGTGATTAAATAACAGAAAACTGATTATGATTGTGTAATCTCTAAAAAAATGTTGGAATAGGCCTACATAGTGAAATTCATCAAAGCAATGTACTAAGAACAAATAATGTTCATCCTAAAGTACATAAGGCCACCAAAGTCAGTTGTTCAATCCAAATGACGGAAAGAAAAAAAGCAAGTGCACTGCAAACTGATGGAGCCACATTCAATAAATAAAGAAATATTGAATAAATAAATAATGGACAATGCAAGTCTGAGCTTGGAGTGCATTCTGACCTGCTGAGCAAACCTGGAATGTTAAAAGCAAATGAAACAAATAAACCAATTTCTGTGATGCACATGACGTTATTCTGCTGTTTACGATCTGTCAGATTCAATCAGCTTTGTTTGGACATGTCAGAGACACATATGTGGTGATGTCTTTTCACGTTGATGGCCCATAAACATAAACTGAGATAATATCAGTCGGATAGACCACTTTCTTGCTGTGGTCTCTCTGATGATGACAGATCTCTCAGTTGTAATATTTTGTCTTCTAATTAATGAAATACACAAGTGGGTCATGATAGGTACACAACTTTCTGTAAGGCACTAATATTGATTAACTTCAAAAATCTATAAACAAACAATATTATACTGAACAGTTCATTTAAGTGTTTTAAAACTAAAACCTTATTACTATATCAATATTTTGAGCCCTAATTACTCAACAGCAATTAAAGTGTTCAGTATAAATCAAATTAAATCAAATCCCAGGGAAATCATGCACTGTTAAAATGTCTTTTTTTGAATACATTGTGAATAAAAGTGTCTGCCCAATGCATAAATTAGTTGTTTTGTTTGTTTGTTTATTTATTTATAAATGCAAAAAAAGAGTGATTCGAGTGGTATTTTACTGGAATAGACCATGCAAGACTGAGCAAGTATGCATGCAGTGACCCAATGACCAAACTTGAAGCATCCAATTCAAAGTAAATATATTTCTGTGATGCACATGACATTCTTTAGCTGTTTACAGCATGATCTGTCAGAATGAATCAGTTGTGTTTAGACATATCAAAGCCACATATGCAATGTTTCCTTTTCATTGTGATCTTGTGCAAACGTAAATTGAGATAGCATCGCTGACATCAAATCATATTAAGATAATATCGCTCACATTCAATCTTGTTTGTTGTGATTGCTTTAAAAGCATGCAGTCAGAGCTTTGAATATTCACTGTGTTTGTGAGAAATGTGCTGGTTTGGATACAGCAAAATTGTTGATTTGGTTAATCCAATAATGACAGATTGTCTCTTAATTCCTCCCAATTTTTGTCTTATAATTAAAAAAACACACAGCTGGCCCATGGTTATGACAGGTACATGACTAATTGGAATTCCTGTTTGGCGGTTTCTGCTCAGTGTGGAGTAATGAGGAGCGATCCAGACTATTGTTTCACCAGGAAGAGCTCCAGAAATAAAGGACTGGTATATTGCAGCCAGTGTGTTTGGATAAACTCTAAGACAATTATGACCCGATTCTTGGCCTTGGTGTGTGTGGTAGGTTTGGCCTGATTGAAATGATTTAAAAATCTTAAGAAAAATGGCTTATGTCAAGAGTAGAAAGAGAAAAGTGTAATGGAAACTTTGAGTCTTAGATGAAACTCAGGCAAATAGAATTCCAGTTTTAACAAGGTCATTGTGAATTTCACCTGTGACAAATCAGTCTATCTATCTATCTATCTATATTCAAAATATACAACAATGGCCATAAATATATTGCTTAGATGTTAAAATATAGTTTGTCTTTACCATTTTTTTTACCATTCAAATATTGGAAATATATTTTTTCTTACTGCACTTATATTATTAGTACATTTTGTCACATATTTCACTATTTGAAGGTTTAAACAGATATGTTTTGTTTAGCTGTGCTGTTTACAAGATATATTTAGCATATATTTCAATTATATTTTGGCCATAAAAATATTTCACAAGCATAATTTCTTCGTCAAAGTCACTTAAAATGCATCTTGAATATATCTACACACTTTTTAGAAAACTAAAACAAATGCGGCTCATTGAGAGGAATTTTCAGCATTGATTTTTCACAGGTGTCTTACCTACATTTTGATTTACGCATTGCATTGTGTTGTGTTTGAGGATTGGAAGAAATGTCCAGAAACGTAACGGAAAATGGTATTTTTCTGCCAGGTCATTATTCGTTTTTCTTAGTTTTTCTTACTGCGTAACTTCATGTACCTTTCAGCCACAGATGTTAGTCGACTCAGTGTAAAAAATAAAAATCCAATACTTTAGAGTTTATGGAGATGAAAAAAAATTCAATATGTCTGAAACGCGGTCTGGGAGTGAAGCATATATGCTCCAACACACTGCGCTGCAACTTTCATGCATACAATGTTTGTTCAAACCCAGCTTGCAAAATTCCCCAAAGGGCCAAAAAGGATTTTCTTTTAATATATCTGAGAAAAAAAAGTCAAAAGGCACAGCTGACACACAAAAAAGTGAATTTTCCAGTGCTAGGTGGGGTCTCATTTGTCACCCCTGTGTCTGTGTGGCCTTGACTTTCATTCTTCCACATCTGATGTCCAGGAAAGTGTGCCACATGTTACCTCGGGCACACCACCAGGGCCCTCCATCCATCAACACGACACCAAAGCCTGCTGGCACATGCACAGTCACACGGAGGGCCAACGCTAACAACTGTGTTGGATTACGATGACACATTTGTCTCAGAGGAGAGAGCCGCTTTGGGCCACAGACATCACTTTGAACCAATTAGCAGATTACGGTTGCTGCTCTGTGCTGGTGGGTGGCCGACTGTTACTAACTTCTTATTCTCTTCAGCTTTGGTGTTCAGAAAAGAGCTTCGGTCAGCGTTATATTTCAACTGGGATTTGAGGTTCAATGACCATCAAGGGATTTTTCAGAGAATTTCTGCCTTGCCTGTCATTTTGTGAATCTGAACTGATAGATTTCTGCAGCAAAGAACAATGCTTACCTTGGTCCCAAAAGCCCACCCAATGCTAAAGACACATGTCATTATTAAGAATGAAAAACACATGTGAAACATAATATAAACGCCTGGACAGCATGGTTGACCATGAGCTGAAAAGCTTGTATTTCATAATTATTACAGGTTGTGCCTGTAGACGGTCCAGAAAAATGGAGAAAATGATTTATTATAGGCTGCAACATCAGACGCTAGTTCCTTTAACGGTCCGTAAATAAACCGCTCAGAATGATTTTCACTAGACCTAGAACACTATGACCAATTGTTTTTTATGACAATTTGCTGATCTCTCAAGGTGTTTTTAAAGGGGTCATAGGATGCCCATTTTCCACAAGTTGATA
>NW_015643168.1:11927-18143 GCF_001515625.1 Sinocyclocheilus rhinocerous | reverse complement strand
CACTAACGGGCTTAAGCCAAACGGGCAAACTTATGAAAATTTAGCGGAGTTAATTAAATAACTGAAGGAGAGAGGAAAGAAGACCTAACAGGTAGACGCAGAACTTAATTGCAAATGAACTTAGAATTTCAAGTTAGAATGGTATTTCCTGATTAAAATTTAATGATGTTATCATTAAAATTGATGAGAGTAGCTTTGCATAGGCTTCAATGCAAAAGCGTTAGCTTCAGTTAGCTTTAGGTGATGCTAGGCTATTTGTTTACAAATAGCTCAAAAATGGCGCTGGCGAACTGCGCTTGCGCACTTGACAGTTACCTCTGGAAAGGGTTTCTTAGAACTTCCGGGTTACGGCTGTTACTATGGCATCGCACCCTGCAATACCTAGCCTGTGCTACACACAGTCTATGGTTATACACAGTTTACGCCCTTCATGTAAAATGGCGGCGCATTTCACACTGAACAACCAAAAAGCACTCTTTAGATTCTTATCTTTATAGCGCTGAACACTCTCACCTCGTTGGAGTGAGGTAAATTAATGTACAGATTTACTGCAATTAATTCAAAATTACGTTATTGCAGATCTCGGCGGATCTAATCACTTAGTCTATTTATACAGACAAAAACACGTGGATTTGACCACAATTCTTACTTGATCAAGATTTCACAATTCTCCCCCCAAAAATTGTAGAGCGACAGACAAAATCTACATGTTTTACTGCAGTTCACTTCTTTAAACACTCGAGTTGCACATTCAAACATTCAACACGCTGGCATGCCACAATAAATTATCCAGTAACACAACAACACAAGTTTCTCTGTATCTAATCTATTCTTCCGGATAAAAATAGAAAACATTCACAATAATATCTTGGTGACATAAATTTTTTTAAGCCAAATCTTTGCCAGCTTTCTTTCTCCACCATCTGTAATGAATTTACCTAATTTGATATTTATTTTGTAAGGGAATTTATTATTATTTTAGCTCAGGTCTTGAGAGGAATCGAATCTGAAGATTCGAAGTCAACCTGATTAGAACTGATTTCAAATGTGATAGTTTACACTTTATCAACTGTTCGTCCAGCGAGACGTTAACGTCCGTGTATCTTAACAATTTGAATATTTGTATTTTCCCTGGCCACAGTTTAATACATGCTTTTGATAAGTTATAAGCTACGAGCTAGGTAAAGTGATCTGGGCAGAGTTTTAACTTTTAAATTTTCACAACACAATACTTCTTTATAAATGAAACAAGAATGTATTGGCTATTCTAGATTACAAGTCCTTAACCATCTTCAAGAAATGACTAAAAACACATCTGTTCCACCTTTATTTGACCCTCTAACTCTAGCACTTTCTATTCTATTTTACTTTCTATTTATCTTCTTTTTTTTAATTAAAAAAAAATAGCTTTCTACTTTTTCTGTTCTATTTACTTGTTTTTCTTTGTGTGTGTGTATATGTGTGTGTGTATAATATATATATATATATATATACACACCTTGCTACGTGTACTGCGTTAGGCTAACCGAGACTTGTCATTTGCACTTATATATTGTTGCTCTTTTGTTAGTTTTGACTGCTTTTATTGTCCTCATTTGTAAGTTGCTTTGGATAAAAGCGTCTGCTAAATGACTAAATGTAAATGTATGGGTCCCCAACCATACTCGGCCACATGTCACTTCACTCACTTCAATGCAGAATTTACATCAGTTTTGTGAATATACTCTGAAAACAACAGTGTTGTTTGCATTATGTATTTGTGTTTGAATACCCTGCTGATGAAGCATTAAAGTGTTTTTGTTTTGATTCCTCTGTGAAATCAATTGACAGCAACTGCGCTCGGTCCTCAGTCCTGACAACTCGATATAACAAAACTCAACTACCAACTCATGCTTTTTGCCTTTATTGTCAATGTCAACATGTATTTTTAAAATTATGATTTTATTCACACACACATATTTGAACATGTTTACAGTTCATTTGGAGGGCGTTTACTTAAAGCAAGTTCGGTTCACACAACTCTGGTACCAGAGACAATGAAATTGCTTTAGAGTTGCATAATACCTTTGATTAATATTAGCATTAAGAAATCAAGTTGGAGTTACAGCTGAAAATCTGGTGCTCTTGACATGATGAAATCCCTTTAATACATTTGTGTTACAGTAATGACAAATATCTTGAATCAACATGATTTAAGTAGTCTAATGTGAATTAAATATTTTGGTTTGGCAAGCAATAATTCATTGAGAAAAAGAGGACAATTATGCCAGTTGTCCACATTCTGATCATGTGGGACCAATGTACACATTAAAATTAAGTTACCGAAATCTCCTTCCACAAACAGGAGATGTGAGGCTTTTAATTTGTATAAATTGTCTGGTAAGGCATCTCTGTAGTGTGAATTCTCATGTGATGATTAAATCCTCTTGTACAGGTGAAACACTTTCCACACTGAGAGCAGCTGAAAGGCTTTTCTGAAGAGTGTTACCAAATGATCCTTAAAGTGTCCTTTCTGTTTAAAACTTTTCCCACACTGAGAGCAGCTGAAAGGCTTTAACCAGCATGACTTAGTGAGTCTCAAGGTATCCTTTACATGTGAAACTCTTTCCACACTATTCCAGCATGAATTAGCATGTGATTCTTAAGGTTTTCGCTACACATGAAAGTGTTTCCACACTGAGAGCAGCTGAAAGGCTTTTCCCCACTATGGATTATCATGTGTTTCCTAAGACTTCCTTTATATTTGAAAGTTTTTCCACACTGAGAGCAGCTGATAGACTTTTCTGAAGTGTGACTTACCAAATGATCCTTAAGGTGTCCTCTCTGTGTAAAACTCTTTCCACACTGAGAGCAGGTAAAAGGCTTCATTCCAGCATGAATGAGCATGTGATTCTTAAGGTTTTCCTTACACGTGAAAGTGTTTCCACACTGAGAGCAGCTGAACGGCTTTTCCCCACTATGGATTCTCATGTGATTCATAAGGCTTCCTTTATGTTTGAAAGACTTTCCACACTGAGAGCAGATGAAAGGCTTTTCTGAAGAGTGAGTTACCAAATGATCCTTAAGGTGTCCTTTCTGTGTAAAACTCTTTCCACACTGAGAGCAGCTGAAAGGCTTTATCCCAGTATGAATTAACATGTGCTTCTTAAGGTTTGTTTTACATGGGAAAGTGTTTCCACACTGAGAGCAGGTAAAAGACTTTATTCCAGCATGAATTAACATGTGATTCTTAAGGTTTTCATTACACGTGAAACTCTTTCCACACTGAAAACAGCTGAAAGGCTTTTCCCCACTATGGATTCTCATGTGATTCATAAGGCTTCCTTTATGTTTGAAACTCTTTCCACACTGAGAGCAGCTGAAAGGCTCTTCCCCACTATGGATTCTCATGTGTTTCATAAGGCTTCCTTTATGTTTGAAAGACTTTTCACACTGAGAGCAGCTGAAAGACTTTTCTGAAGTATGACTAACCAAATGATCCTTAAGGTGTAAACTAATAAGAAATTCTAAACTAATAAGAAATTCTAAACTAATAAGAAATTCAAATTTGGTGTGAACAAAACTGTACAGAGGGAGCTGAATTATAAAGATTATAATTCTAGAATTGAGCCAAAGTGACTGAGAAAAACTGAAAGTGAACTGTAAATGAAAAGCAAAATGCATTAAACATTTCAGTATTTCATTGAAAATGGTATCATGTAAATACCCCCAAAACAAATTAATGCCTTAAATGCCTAAAAGTGGACAAAATCTCATGAAAAACACAATTACGAAGGAAAAAAATTGAAAAACGAAACAATAATTAATAACGACAGAAATAGACTTGTGATTTTTCACTTTCTCCACCTTGCAACTGCAGTCTAAAAATATGTCAGAATCAGCCTAATGTCTATTTACCTCAGGAATAATGTCAAGATTCTGAGAGAAAATGCACTTTTAAATATGTAAATATTGCTTCACTTTATTTCAGTCACAGTTTCTGCTATATTTTCTGTATTGAGTACTCGTCTGTGTTAAAGCTCTTCCCACACTCACAGTACAGAGTTTTCACTCTCTCAAGCATTATTTTCTTGTGCCTTTTTAAAGAGTCAACCCTTGGATGAGGATGAGCTCTGAGTCCAGCTTTCCATTTAAAACTCTTCTCACACAGATGACTTCGCTTTAGTATGAATTCTCATGTGACTATTAAATTCTTGTTTAAAGGTGAAACACTTTTCACACAGAGCAAGTAAAAGGCTTTTTCCCAGCATGAATTAACATGTGACTCTTAAGGCATTCTTTACGTTTGAAAGTGTTTCCACACTGAGAGCAGCTGAAAGGCTTTTCCTCACTATGACTTCTCACATGTTTCATAAGGCTTCCTTTATGTTTGAAACTCTTTCCACACTGAGAGCAGCTGAAAGGCTCTTCCCCACTATGGATTCTCATGTGTTTCATAAGGCTTCCTTTATGTTTGAAAGACTTTTCACACTGAGAGCAGCTGAAAGACTTTTCTGAAGTATGACTAACCAAATGATCCTTAAGGTGTGCTTTCTGTGTAAAACTCTTTCCACACTGAGAGCAGCTGAAAGGCTTTTCCCCACTATGGATTCTCATGTGATTCTTAAGGATTCCTTTATGTTTGAAACTCTTTCCACACTGAGAGCAGCTGAAAGGCTTTTCCCCACTATGGATTCTCATGTGTTTCATAAGGCTTCCTTTATGTTTGTAAGTGTTTCCACACTGAGAGCAGATGAAAGGACTTTTGACTTCTGTTATTTGAATGCTGCAACTCACAGATTTTTCTTCATTGACATTATGATCTTTTTGATCCCGATGTTTCTCCACTTCATTCAGATCTTGTCTTTCCTCTTTCACCTTCATCAGGCCTAAAATGAAAACATTAGAGTGATGAAAATCAATTGGAACAAAACTGTCCCTGTTCGCACAGATCCATGAAAATGACAAAAAACACTGTATTATCCTGACAAGCCAGTAGTTGGCGATGTCACTTTGTAAAGCACGTGTCAAATTCTGTTTCTTTGAGGGCTGCAGCCCTGCTCCAACACACATACCATGGCTGTATCTGAAATCGCCCATTAGGTGGCTCTCTAGTAAATTACTCCATTGCCCATAAGGGGTGGGTGGGGGGTGGGGTCCACTGTATAGAGCAATACTCTAATGGAATTAGTGGAAAGTCAGTCCCACCTCGACTTTCTTCCAAATAACGCACATTTCACGATATGGACTAGTATCATCAAGATATGGACTAGTATCTGTAAATATTAAGCCGCAAAAGTCGATTTAAATATGAATCCTGCCTGTTCTGCATGTCTCTGTTTATGAATGGCGCAGACGCGTGGTTTCATTTACTACACACATACTGAAGAGCGCGTGACACTTGCGGTGATTTTAGCGTCTGCCGTCTCACTAAATGAGGACGTAAACACATGAACAACATCTCCAGAACTGCTCTGAGAGTCACTTCATGAGCATTTTAGCATTTGATTTGAGTAAAACTAGTGTCATAGCTCATACACAGAACTGTATGTATTCATGGCAATCCGTCAAAATAAAAGTCCGGTTTGATTTGAAGACATTGTGTCTATATTTATTTTTCAGTAGAATGTACATTGCCTACTACTACTACTACTACTAAAATGAAACAAACATTATTTTTTAAGGAATAATCACAAAACATTTCTTCCATGTTTTATTTTTAATAGTAAATCCCCTTTGTTTGCCAAAAAATCTTGTTTGCTTAATTTTCAATAATTAAAAGATAAATGATAAATTAAATTAATGTTGTATGCCTTCATTTGATAACCAGAAAAAATGTAAATATACAACACCGAATTTCTGAGGGGAAAAAAAAATAATATGGCTACTTTAAGAAAAAAATTAATAAATTAAGTTGTTTTATGCATTCAAATAATTAGACATGCTAAAACACAGAATTTGGTAACAATAAAAAATATAAATAATATGGTGAGAAAAAATAAAACATTTCATAGGGCCCTAAACATGTAATTTTTGTTAAACTTTTAATAAATTGATGTGAAAATGTATAAGTTTCATGATTTTAATTAATAAGAATAAAAGACTATTTTTCCCTATATATTTCATTACTGAGGATTTCTTTAAAAAAGTCTAAAAAAACTTGTCTCGTCTCGTTCTCGTGAACCCAGTCTTGTGTCTCGTCTCGTGGGTTAAGTGTCTCGTCACACCCCTAAAATA
>NW_015643168.1:2950-11773 GCF_001515625.1 Sinocyclocheilus rhinocerous | reverse complement strand
ATTATATTGCTGCCGAACTGCATCTTTTTTTAACTAGCCTATACGTGCAAGAGCTGCATCGTCGAATAAAACAATAAAATTGATAATAAATCAAAACTGTGTGATGGGTAGGGTTGGGTACCGAACTCGGTACTTTTAAGAGCACCGACCGAATTGCGTCAATACTACAGAGTACCGATTCACGTTAAATCAATCGGTGTCAAATTTCGGTACCTGAGAACGCATCTGGGCGCGGAAACACGGTTTTGTTTACTACACAAATACTGAAGCACGCGTGACGCTCGCGGTGATTTTCGGCCTCTGTGTCTCACTATATGACGGCATGAACACAAAAACTTAATCTCCAGAGCTGCTGTGAGAGTCACTTCGCGAGAATTTTACCGTTTCATTTGAGAAAACTATTTTACCGTTTCATTTGAGAAAACTAGCATCATCATTCTGTATACACACAGAAACTTCATGGCAACCTGTCAAAATAAAAGTACGGTTTAACATGTAACAGAAATATATTACACTTGTATTACTTTTGTAAAGTATAATGTACATCTTTAAATATTCCACATTTAAGTAAAACAACTAAATGATAAAAATAAATATTACAACTAGATTAATCATTTAATTGTAGAAAAAAATAATACAATTATTGGCCTATTAAAAAATGTTTTAAAGTAATATTAACAAAATTTTTCTTCCATGTATTAATTTCAACAGTAAACCTCAGTTTGATTGCCAAAAAATAAAAGGGTTTAATTTTCATTTGATTTAAAATAAATGTTTAATGCCTTCATTTGATTTTCAGAAAATATTTCTGAATTTCTGGGGAAAAAAAAGAAAAAGTTTGTAGGGCCCTATTGTTCAAAATGTTGAAACTGAGACTTTTGGACTTATTTTTTCATTGAAATATATGTTTTTGTAAATACACAGAGTAAAGTACCGAAAAAAGGTACTGTTGGGTACCTGCACCGAAATTCAGGTACCGATACCGGTACCGTACCGGTTAAAATGTGAACGGTACCCAACCCTAGTGATGGTAGCTAGCTAGTTGAAAAGACTATCACAACTATCACATCTAGCTTCAGCGACATCTGCACCATTTTAAAGGAGTCATATGATGCTGCTAAAAAGAACATTATTTTGTAAGTTACGCCTTCTTTCTTTGCGTGAACGTTTGGGCGGCGTTATGCAAATCTTCTCACATCGTGACGTAGACATGTGGGGTGTGTTAGAACGAGCCGTTTTAGGTAGGCGTGGTTGACTTTTAACTTTTATAAAGAATATCTCTTTGGATTTGAGACTTTAGTCTTTGCAACTTTACAGATCTTCTTTATGCACCAAGAGCTTGTAACACTCCAAAGAGAAAGGAAAAATTGAAATCGCATCATATGACCCCTTAAATTCTCTCTTTTTCATTTTAATTCTCTTTTGTGGCTTCAGTGGATCGCTCATTTTCAAAGCTTAAGCTAATAAAAAAATGATGTGCTGAGCACCATTGCCCATCATAAAACTAGCCATTTTTCCCCATTGAGAATACACTAAGTCTACATTTAAACACCAAGGACATTGTGGATGAATTTGCCGAAAGAAAGGTCCGGAGGATATATGCAACTAAAATGAGTGAGTTGTTTTTGTTTGTTTGTTTTTTGGGCCACTGTGCCAAGATTGTGTTTGCATGCAGTACAAATACAGCGCCGTTTTAGTGCCACGTTGAAAAATACATAAATAAGATTAACGTCATGATATTTTTACAATAAAGTCAAAATTACAATAATAAAATCATGTTATATTGCTTAAAGTCAATGTGAAAATTCCATCTACTTCGCCACTTCGTCTGTGGCATCCAACCTGTCATTCTTCACATTTAACATGAAAAACAGCAATAAAAACGTTCTAAAAGTGAAAGCAGGCTCCAACTCGGTTAACTGACTGATTTATGATAATAATATAACAATGTTGGCAAAGTTATATTGTTGGCTTTTCTGAGGTAGGCTAAATGTTATGTTACGACTATTCCACAAGCTGTTTTATTGATGTTTTTTGAAACACTGATTGATCGATTACATGAGACATTAGTTTTGTTAAATTGTAAATCGTAAATTAATTTGGGCGTACAATTTTTTTTTTGCATATGGGCCTGGGGCTGACTTGCTACGCCACTGATCTAGCTTTCTTTTCATTTGCTGTTTCGGAAACCAAACCGACCAAAAGAGAGTCGGACTTGTAACCCAAAGGTTGCGAGTTCGAGTCTCAGGTCCAGCAGGAATTGTAGGTGGGGGGAGTGAATGTACAGCGCTCTCTTCCACCTTCAATACCATGACTGAGGTGCCCTTGAGCAAGGCACCGCACCCCCAACTGCTCCCCGGGCGCCTCAGCATAAATGGCTGCCCACTGCTCCGAGTGTGTGTTCACGGTGTGTGTGTGTTCACTGCTGTGTGTGTGCGCACTTTGGATGGGATAAATGCAGAGCACTAATTCCTAGTATGGGTAACCATACTTGGCCACATGTCACGTCACTTCACTTCATTTATCTTTACTTCTTTATAGAAAAATCTAATGACCAGAAAGTACACGGACCCAATCTTTATATGTGTTTTTCGTTTTGATTTTGTAAAGAAATAATGAAATAAGTTGTTTTTCCCGATTTAATTAGCCTAATTGAACGAATGATACTAACAATTAAGTGAACATGACCACTGAATGTGATTTGTTTTGCCGTTTGGATTTACCTGGTTACTTTAACTGTATTGTTAAAAAAGACAGTTGCAAAAACGAAAACATTACTGGCACAAACCAGCACAAACGAAGCACAAACAAACTAGACTATTTGGGGTGAGTTTGGACTATGTGGGGGGCTGAGTGACGTCACTGCCTATAATTCGATGTCTAATATTTTAAAAACCGAAGCAGCACAAACAAAACTTTAACCAGAACAAACCAGCACAAACAAAGCACAAACAAACGAGACTATTTGGGGAGAATTTTGAGTATGTAGGGGGGCTGAGTGACCTCAGAATGATCAATAAAAAAAATTTTAATATCTAAAAAAAGCAGCACAAATTGGATATTTGAGGTGATAAAATTTACATTTTAAAGGCACAATGTAAGATTTTCGTAATAAAATACCCAAAACCCACTTGCACAGTGTTATATATTTCATGCAGTTGTGTATTTACGTTAACCCAAAAGTTCCCAAGAATTTGTAAATCCAGAGAAATTCCAATTTTAAATAATGGCTCGTTCCGGTTCATTGTCGCCTATCAATGACGTAATATCCGTGTTATCAGTTTCCGCTTTTAGAAACTATGGCAACACACGTGGACAAAAAGGCTGCTGTACAGATAAACTAAATCCATTATGGCTGTCGCGAATAAAATGAAAATGAAATGAAAAGTGCTGACTGCAACATTAAATTTAGATCTGCTCAATGTTGCACCATGATTCTTTTTCCACGTTTTTACAGTGTTGCGCATTATAACTAATCACACACACGAGTCAGTTGAGCTTATGAATGCAATGGCCAATCAGAGGCGTTCAGATGAGCCATCGCTGAAAGCCTGGAGTTTTGTTGTTCAGTGCATGCACTCGCTGACTGAATTCTGCTATCGCGAATTCACTCATCAGAAACAACAAAGTGCAGATGTAGGTAGGCTGCGTGTTTTGAGTTTGAGCTCCGTCAAGTTAATTCTTTATAGTCTATTTTTGATCTTAAAATCAATTTTATACACCATAATTTTCGCTTCTATAACGTGTGAATATATCCCCTATCGTATTCTACAACAAAAACAATCAGAGCGCCTTATCACTAGTTTTATTTTGATTCCCAGAGTCCGCTATTAGCTTATAGCCCGTTAGCATCACCAGCGTAGTTGCCGCTAATCTCGCTTACATTGCTAATACTCTATTCACACACATAACCATTGTTTTACTCACTGTTACTTGCTTTAATGGCGGATGTGTGTCTACCTTTGAGTGCAGGTGAGGACACCGAATGCAGCTCGAGCTGGAGGCTGTGGAGAAGCAGATCTGCGACCTGGTGGAGAAGTAGGCCCAGCTGAGGGAGCGGAGAGCCGCGCTGGAAACATCCCAGGCTGACGCTCACAAGTCCGAGGTAAGTATACAGCGCGCAGCTAACTCTCCCACCACCTCTACTCCGTGTGTTTCTCTGCACAGACCCGGTGCACCCAGGACGTGATCTTCCCAGATGTCCTTCACTCCGGCGCCGGGACACCACGGACCCTGGGTGCACCCTCAGCGGAAGACGCGAGCCAGGCCCCGGGCGACGACCTCTCCCCCCCCGCCGCCTCCGGTCTTCGAGATCTCCACCCGGAACCACTTCGCTCCCCTCCGCGAGACGGAATGCGACGCTGTGATCATCGGAGACTCCATCGTCCGGCACGTCCGTGCTACGTTAGCTGAAGGTAAAGTGCACACTCACTGTTTCCCTGGTGCTCGTGTTCTCGATGTTTCTGCGCAGATACCCGCGATCCTGAAGGGCGACGAGAGCACCGGAGCGGTCGTGCTTCACGCGGGGGTTAACGACACCAAGCTGCGGCAGACGGAGACACTGAAGAGGGACTTCAGGAGCCTGATCGAGACGGTGCGCCGCACATCGCCCGCGACGACGATCATCGTGTCAGGACCGCTTCCCACGTATCGACGAGGACACGAAAGGTTCAGTAGACTTTTTGCTTTAAATGAATGGTTATTGTCATGGTGTAAAGAACAGAAACTGCTCTTTGTTAATAATTGGAATCTTTTCTGGGAGCGTCCTAGGCTTTTTCGCGCTGATGGCCTGCACCCCAGCAGAGTCGGAGCGGAACTCATGTCGGACAACATCTCCAGGACGCTACGCTCCATATGACTAGTAAGTCAAATCTCAAATAACTGCCCTGATGACTTGTGTTCTACCCGCTTAAATGATAGAAGTACTTGTGCTGTCCAATCTATAAAGACTGTGTCTGTTCCCCGAATAGTGAGGTCAAAATATAAATTTAATGCAGGATCTAGAAAAAATCTTATCGTGATTAAACCAGAAAAATGTAAAATAAATGAACAAAAACAATTTTTAAAGTTTGGGCTCCTAAACATTAGATCACTCTCACCCAAAGCAGTTATTGTAAATGAAATAATCACAGATAATCGTTTTGATGTACTCTGCTTGACTGAAACCTGGCTAAAACCTAATGATTATATTGGTCTAAATGAGTCTACTCCACCAAGCTACTGTTATAAGCATGAGCCCCGTCAGACTGGTCGTGGCGGCGGTGTTGCAACAATATATAGTGATATTCTCAATGTTACTCAGAAGACAGGATACAGGTTTAACTCATTCGAAATACTAATGCTTAATGTTACACTGTCAGATATGCAAAAGAAATCTATCGTATCTCTTGCTCTGGCTACTGTGTATAGACCACCAGGGCCATATACAGATTTCCTAAAAGAATTTGCAGATTTCCTCTCAGACCTATTGGTTACTGTTGATAAAGCGCTAATTGTCGGAGATTTTAACATTCACGTTGATAATACAAATGATGCATTAGGACTTGCGTTTACTGACCTAATAAACTCTTTTGGAGTCAAGCAAAACGTCACCGGGCCCACTCATCGTTTTAATCATACGCTAGATTTAATTATATCGCATGGAATTGATCTTACTGATATAGATATCGTACCTCAAAGTGATGATGTTACTGACCATTTCCTTGTATCGTGCATACTGCGTATTACTGATAATAACTATATCGCTCCGCGTTATCGTCTGGGCAGAACTATTGTTCCAGCCACCAAAGACAGATTCACAAATAACCTGCCTGATTTATCTCAACTGCTCTGTGTACCAATAAGTACACATGAACTAGACGAAATGACTAGCAACATGGGCACTATCTTCTCTAATACATTAGAAGCTGTTGCCCCCATCAAATTGAAAAAGGTTAGAGAAAAACGTACTGCGCCATGGTACAACAGTAATACCCATTCTCTCAAGAAAAAAACTCGTAGTCTTGAGCGCAAATGGAGAAAAACGAACTTGGAAGTTTTTAGAATTGCGTGGAAAAACAGTATGTCCAGCTATAGACAGGCTCTAAAAGCTGCCAGGGCCGAGCATATCCACAAACTCATAGAAAATAACCAAAACAATCCAAGGTTTTTATTTAGCACAGTGGCTAGATTAACAAATAACCAGACACCACCCGATCTAAATATTCCCTCACAGTTTAATAGTAATGACTTTATGAATTTCTTCACTGATAAAATAGATAACATCAGAAATACAATAACAAATGTAGATTCTACAGCGTATAATACTTCAGCTTCATTCATCGCACCAAAAGATAAACTGCAGTGCTTTACAACTATAGGACAGGAAGAGCTAAATAAACTTATCACTGCATCTAAACCAACAACATGCCTGTTAGATCCTGTACCCACTAAATTACTGAAAGAGTTGTTACCTGTAGCAGAAGAACCGCTTCTCAATATTATTAACTCGTCGTTGTCTTTAGGTCACGTCCCAAAACCATTCAAGCTGGCGGTTATTAAGCCTCTTATTAAGAAACCACAACTAGATCCTAGTGAACTGGCAAATTACAGACCCATCTCAAATCTTCCTTTTATGTCTAAAATTTTAGAAAAAGTTGTGTCCGCTCAATTGCGCTCCTTCCTGCAAAAAAATGATCTCTATGAAGAATTTCAGTCAGGTTTCAGGCCCCACCATAGCACAGAAACTGCACTTGTTAAAATTACAAATGACTTGCTTCTTGCGTCAGACCAAGGCTGTATCTCATTGCTAGTTTTACTTGATCTTAGTGCTGCGTTCGACACTATAGATCATGACATACTCATAGATCGATTACAAAACTATACAGGTATTCAAGGGCAGGCTTTAAGATGGTTTAGATCCTACCTGTCCGATCGCTACCACCTTGTTCATTTAAATGGGGAGTCATCTCAATTATCACCAGTAAAATATGGAGTGCCACAAGGATCTGTCCTAGGTCCTCTGCTATTTTCGATATACATGTTGCCCCTTGGTAATATTATTAGAAAATACGGGATTAGCTTCCACTGTTATGCAGATGATACTCAACTATATATCTCAACAAGACCAGATGAAACTTCTAAATTATCTAAGCTAACAGAATGTGTTAAAAATGTAAAAGATTGGATGACCAATAATTTTCTCCTATTAAACTCGGATAAGACAGAGATATTACTTATTGGACCAAAAGACAGTACACAGAATCTCGTGGATTACAATTTGCAACTAGACGGATGTACAGTTACTTCCTCTACAGTCAAAAATCTGGGTGTTATATTAGATAGCAACTTGTCTTTTGAAAATCATATTTCCCATGTTACAAAAACAGCATTCTTCCATCTTAGAAACATTGCCAAACTACGAAATATGTTACCTGTTTCTGATGCAGAAAAGCTAGTTCATGCATTCATGACCTCTAGACTGGACTATTGTAATGCACTGCTAGGTGGTTGTCCTGCATCCTCAATAAACAAGCTACAGGTAGTCCAAAATGCAGCGGCTAGAGTCCTTACCAGGTCAAGAAAATATGATCATATTACCCCAATTTTACAGTCTCTGCACTGGCTACCTATTAAGTTCCGTATCAGTTACAAAATATTATTACTTGCCTATAAGGCCCTTAATGGGCTAGCTCCTGCGTACCTAACTAGTCTTCTACCACGCTACAATCCATCACGCTCCCTAAGGTCGCAAAACTCTGGACTTTTGGTAGTACCTAGGATAGCAAAGTCCACTAAAGGAGGTAGAGCTTTTTCGCATTTGGCTCCCAAACTCTGGAATAGCCTTCCTGATAACGTTCGGGGTTCAGACACACTCTCTCTGTTTAAATCTAGATTAAAGACACATCTCTTTGGCCAAGCATTCAAATAATGCATATCATAATCTTGTACTGCAGTTATATCTGATCAAATGCACATTATTATTCTTTAGTTTGGGTTAAACAAATAAATTTTGCTTGGTTGGAACAGCAGCTACGCTAATTATGTCCCTATTTGTTTCTCTGTTTTTGCCACAGGATTGACATCCCGTGGTAACTAGGATTTACACAAGCTTCAGTCTGGATCCAGAACACCTGAGAAGAGATGATGCCAACCCCTCAGAGGACCTCAGATGATGCCAACCCTGAAACAACCCACCAGATCCAGTCTGTATCCAGATCAGATGGTCACTGCAGTCACCCGGATCCAGTACGTATTCAGACCAGATGGTGGATCAGCACCTAGAGAGGACCTCTACAGCCCTGAAAGACAGCGGAGACCAGGACAACTAGATGAACACCAGATACAGATGTTATTCCCCTGTAAAGACCTTGTCTCAGACGACCACCGGGACAAGACCACAGGAACCAGATGAGTCTTCTGCACAATGTGACTTTGCTGCAGCCTGAAATTGAACTGCTGGTTTGGTCTGGCCAGAGGAGAACTGGCCCCCCGACTGAGCCTGGTTTCTCCCAAGGTTTTTTCTCCATTCTGTCACCGATGGAGTTTTGGTTCCTTGCCGCTGTCGCCTCTGGCTTGCTTAGTTGGGGACACTTCATTTCCAGCGATATTGTTGACTTGATTGCAAATGATTGCAAAGATACTATTTAAACTGAACTGAGCTGAATGAAGACATCACTGAATTCAATGATGAACTGTCTTTAACTGGAAAATTAGTGTTTACTATTGTCATTTTGCATTATTGACACACTATTTTCCTAATTAATGCTGTTCAGTTGCTTTGACACAATCTGTATTGTTAAAAGCGCTATATAAATAAAGGTGACTTGACTTGACTTGACCATG
>NW_015643168.1:1138-1265 GCF_001515625.1 Sinocyclocheilus rhinocerous | reverse complement strand
CGTGGTTGCCACTAATCTCGCTTACATTGCTAATACTCTATTCACACGTGTTTTACTTGTTTTACTCCCTGTTACTTGCTTTAATGGCGGATGTGTGTCTACCTTTGAGTGCAGGTGGCCTGGTGGA
>NW_015643168.1:0-992 GCF_001515625.1 Sinocyclocheilus rhinocerous | reverse complement strand
GAACGCGACGCTGTGATCGTCGGAGACTCCATCGTCCGGCACGTCCGTGCTATGTTAGCTGAAGGTAAAGTGCACACTCACGGTTTCCCTGGTGCTCCTGAAGGGCAACGAGAGCATTGGCGCAGTTGTGCTGCACACGGGCGTGAACGACACCAAGCTGCAGCAGACGGAGACACTGAATAAGGTACTTCAGGAGCCTGATCGAGACGGTGAGCAGCACATCGCCCGCGAAGAATCGAATTGAATCGTGAAATTTGTGTCAAAACCCAGCCCTAGTACACACATCACATGTATTGATGCTATTTGCAATTGTTCAATTTAATAATAATAACTGAATAATTGTTCATTTATGATAAACTACACTTTGTTAGTAGCTTGTACCTGTGATTGTTGATCAGTTAGTACACTGTAAGAAAATAGGGAAAAGATACTAGTAATTTTCCAGAACATTATCCATAGTAACCCTGTAACCTGAAAACAACAATGCATAATTTAAAATGCAGGTAAAAAACCAATACGGAAAATTATTTCATATTAACATAGTAGATTGTGCCCTATTTTTACAGACTTTTCATAGAGTGTAGCATACTAACTAACTACTAATACACTGCTTAAAGTATAACTGTTGAGAATGTGTAGTATTACTAGTTTAATAGCTATTAAAAAAACTTTGAAAATTGTAATCATTCAAAAATGTGTGTTCAATAATTCAATTTACTTAAAAATACAGTTATTTATATTTTAATATATTATGCATATTATTTAACAAACAAATCTAAATTAACATAAAATATATGTTTTCTGAGATTTCATGTTGAGACAATTTTGCGTTGTGATTATGCAATGACGTCATCGCGCAACGACATCATAACGTCATTTATCAACTTTTAGCAACAAATCGACCTTCCTTTAGCAACTTTCTCTGAAAATTAGTTGGGAACACTGAATCAGAATCCGTGTATCATTCGATCATTCGTTTTTTGATTTAATAT
>NW_015643167.1:292726-308289 GCF_001515625.1 Sinocyclocheilus rhinocerous | reverse complement strand
AGAAAACAATACAACAGCAAAGCATGGGGGTGAGTAAACGATAGAAACATTTTCATTTCTGTGCAAACTACTCCTTTAGCTTGTCAAGTCTTCGAAGGTTGTATCACATCTGAAATGCAAAAAACTATTCAAACGTATTCTTCCTCAATTCGTAACCACGTTTACATTCTTCGTATCAGATAACGTAGCGATTTTTCAGCCCAAGGGGTGTTAGCATTCCTGCGCAGCCCTCAATTCGTTGTAACATTTGATGGACGTTGCATTCCAGGTAAATACAAGGATCGCCGAGGTAAAAAGCTCTCTTAAAGGTCACTTTTATCCATCACAAGGCAAGTGTGTTCATGAAGAAGACATCAGGTCCCTTGACGCATGATCTTAAATATATTCTTAAGGGCCTAGTCACGATGTGGAAGGCCAGAGAGGTTAGCTCTTTTTTTTACTGTTATGTTATTTCTTTCCCTCCACCCCTGAAATGACAAGAGGCCATGAGGTTACAAGCTGATACCCTTTACCTTTGCTTTTATTGTTTGATTGATGCCACCGAGGACTGATTCAGCATTGCTTTATTTTCTCCTAGCATGAGCGCTTTGAACTGATGCCTGTAAAGCAAAGCACGTACAAGGTTTGATGACATACTGCAGCAGGTGCGATGATTTGTGTTGAGACAAAGAAGAGGGGGCTTGTGCGACGGTGTGTTGGCACGATAAAGAAAGGATGTCAAATAATTAGGAGCGTAAATGTGTGCGCAGGAGCCAGACTTAGAAATGTGTGGGACGCAGCTAGAGATTTCTTCAGTGAATAGGCAGCACTTCAACCAGGGAGGTCTATAATACCTGGAGAGAATTATCTGTTGGCTATAACACGCATCTCACGTGGAAGTTACACGGCTGGTGCAGGACTGTACCTGCAGACTATCCTGAGTGCTTTTAATTCTCAGTGGAAATATATGCTTTTTTCCGGCCAAAAGTTAGAAATATTTATTTTTTTGAATTTTATTTTATAATATATATAATTTATCATTTGTTTATAATATTCTACAATATTTCATTCATTATACTATACATTTATTTGTTTATTTGCATACTAATATACAAATTAAATATGGGGAAATTACTATAATGTAGTGAAAATTAATAAATAAATAAAAAATACATAATTTAATAATTTATTGCTTTTACAACATTATATACATATTCATTTTCATTTATTCATTATTTCTATTTTTATATACGAATGTATATTGCAATAATTGTAATAAAAGAAATATAAAACACAGTTTATTACTTTTTAATACATTACATAGTAATTTCTATTTATTTGTTTAATTTTACATACTAATATCAAAATTAGAAGTATAGAAATAACTTTGGATATGTAGTAGAAACACTATTTACATAACATATTTTTTAAATTAATTTATTACAATTTATAAATTTTACATACTAATACAAGAAAATTATATAAATGCACATGTACATGTATAAATTCACATTTTCATTTATTTATTATTTAATTTTACATACTAATACATATGTAATTTTATATACAGACACATAAAATTAATTACTTTTTATATTATTTACATAGTAATTCCCACTATTTTTATATATATATATATATATTAGTGCTGTAAAAATTAGCGCGTTAACGCAGGCGATTCGTTTTTTTTTTCAGTTTAAAGCCGAATCGCCGACGTACGGCGATTGTTCGCCTTCTGCTAATTTACGCCTTCACGCCAGGTGGCGCCTACCAACGATGCATTTTTCCTCAGCTATGTATCTCGTATATGGATTAACATCTAAATTAAGATAAACAAAGTTTGGTTCTAAACCAGAAACACAAACTATCTACAATGCTTACAAGAACAGGCTACATCCTAAAATATAATTAGAATTACAATTAGCATAAAGCTACACTTGAAAATGTATGTAATTATTAAGGTATTTGCTTAATTTGAAGATTGATTGTAAAATTATTGCAATATAAAAGTATATTTAAAAACTTTAATGTTAGGTTAGAAGTCCCCCTGTAGTCAAACATTTTATCCCTTAAAACTCATCTTTGATCATCAAAATTACATATCAAAATGTTTTTTTCTTGTGAAAATAATTTTCTCATGCCTTAAAATACCTTGAATGTAACTCTACATCCTTGCCTCATTTACTACACGCGGACCTATGAATACGCAAATTAGCCCGATGTTGTGTACTCAAAATGCCTTGAAGACTCGAATGCAGCCAAGTTTGTGATTCTTAATTCGCGCCCACGAGCATTCGCGAGTATATGCGGCCGCCAATGCGGGAGAGGTGGGTCAGACTCCGGGCTACTTTTCCACTGGTGCCCGGGTTATTATTCAAGTTAGCGGTTCTAAATTCACGTTAAACCACGGCTTCATGGGTTTTTTGCTCTATTTTATTTTTGGTTTTGTGCTGGTAATCCTATTGGAATATTTTGCATGCGATCTCTATGCGCGCCGCGTTTGTATAAATGGAGAGATGGATATGCTAATGATAGGAATCTATCCCTTGACTTGGTTGGTTATTGAATTTTGTGACGTAGCAAACCGAGGGCTGTTTCAAACTGCGTTTCTGGGACTGCCATTGGGAAACTAAAGTTTTAAGGAGAAAATATTCAGCAATGGTGTTGATTAATGGATTGGCACATGGTTTGTCTAAAAGCAAATTAAAAACACCACATAGACAAATAAACAACATAAAAACGTGATTTTCACTACAGGGGGACTTTAATCAATTGACAGCACTATATACATATATACATACTATGTACACACACACACACGTCTGGTTTGCTATCCTTGTGGGTACACACATACACACACACACTTACATTTATTCTGCATTGCATACAGTACACTGAAATTTCCATTTATTTGTATACTTTTATTATTTATTTATTTATTTTTACACAGAAATCACATAAAATTATATAAATGGAAATTACTTTTTACACATTTATACATACATACCTTGTATAGTATATTCCTATACTATGTAGCACACGTCTTTCTTTTATCAGTTAATGGCAACGATCTGAGATTCAATAAGAAATATAGTGCCTTTAAAATATGCATATATGCCTGCAGTTCTCCCGCATCATAATAATAATTGGGAATAGCATACTTGGAACAGATACATATTTACTGAAGCATTGCATTAATTAGAACTGTGAATATCATTGTTATCCAGCTGTCTAACTGAGCAGCGACTGTAGATATCTTGAGAAACAATAATGTACAGTATGTGAAAAATAATGTTTTTTTTACTTTAAACCGCATAAACACATTTCATTACACCAAATACACAAAATAATGTTCTTTTTAGCAGCATCATATGACCCCTTTAATGTTCTTTAGGACCTTTAAATACACATAGCATAAATAATAATCATAATTACACTGTTCTTTTGTCACCCACTCTTTTTTAAATCTTAACTGTAGTTATTTAGTATATATTTTGTACAGTATATATTGGGAACAGATTGTCCTATAGAAAGTACAGCTAAAATAGCCCTAAAAAACATGGACAGAGAAATGGGATTGCAGATCACAGTGTTATTCTTTTGTTCAACTCAAGCGGAAATGGTGGAAATATTAATTCATGGGGAAAAAAGTGAATAACCCAGGCCATGGGCCAAATGTTTAACCATGCATCACCAATTCAGACAAGGTCAAGATTTATCTAGGGTTCTCTGTCATTAGGGGACGTAATGAAGCTATCTTTATAACACAACCTGCATTTGTTCATTTAAATGAGCTGCTCTTAGGTCATGGTGGCAAGTTCTCTGATATTTATGATGTTAATCAATATGTAGCCGTCATTTCTCATATGCAATATAGCAAAAAAGTCACTTTATAACTCATCATTTCAACCCGCCACCCATCGAGAGAGCACTTTCAACAAGAAATTCATTAACCTCCTTCAACCTTCTAATCCACAATTTGGTCTGTAAATCTCACTCTGGTAATTTAACACAGACATGCAAACAGAAGCAAGTCCCTTAAGCTACAGTAATGATGAGACCCCGGCTCAGGTCAGATAACCCCAGTGTGGTCACATGTCTGTCAGCGCAGGCCGAGAGACTTGGTCTCATCATATTTAAATGGAAATCACTAACAGCTATTAGGAAGAAATCATGGTGAAATGATATTTAAATTAAAGCTGTGACTTGAAAAGGAATGAGAAATGTTTGCCAATAAGGCGTAGAAAGGTCATGTGACTGATCGCTGTAGGAAAACTGCATTATGACAACACAGATTTGACAATGATCGCACAAACACACGTATGTATCATGCAAAATTATAAAAAATAAAGAGCATATTGTTTAAGTGACAGCATAATTGAGATTTAATTAAAATTGTTATTAATATTTTTAAAGTCGATTTTTAGTTTTAGATTTTGTGCTCATATATATATATATATATATATATACACACAACCAAATAGTTGACGGTAGCCATTGACTTCCACAGTATTTTTTTTTCAATACTATTAATTTATTATCAATCTAATCTAAAATATATATATAATAATCTATTTATTTTTATTGTCCTCATTTGTAAGTCACTTTGGATAAAAGCGTCTGCTAAATGACTAAATGTAAATGTAAATACTCTGAAAGTCAATGGCTATCATCAACTGTTTGATAGAATGATGACAGAATTTTCATTTTTGGGTAACTTTCCCTTTAAATCTTCTGTATAAAACAATGCCTGAGAGATTTGTTATACCTCTGTAGCCTCCAAGGGAGCATGTGAAGTTCAACCTCCCGGCAATTATGAATATTTTTTGTTGCCCTGTCACCGGAAAGAGAAAATTAATGTCATGAGAAAACAATAAGAAGAGGTTTCCTTTGCACTACTGGCCAAAAAGGATGTGCATTCATTCAAATTTGCTTTAAAACTATTTCCCCTATATCAATAAGAACGACATTAAGTAAGATGAAAGATAAACATTCAGATATCCTCTTTCAGGGAAGCAATGATTGAATCATATCCCAAGAGCAGATCATGGAAAATAAATATTTTTATTTTTTTTAAATCAGCAATGTTTATGAATCCACACACAGAAGATCTGATATCAAAGCATGAAGTGATAAAAATTATTTTGGTTGGAGGAAATCGAAATATCAAAGAGAATATACTTTAAAGGGGTCATATCATAAATGTTTTTATTATTTTAAAATTTTCCCAATGTCCACTTAGTGAAGTTTCTTTGCCAAAAACGTTGATTTTGCAGCTTAGGAGGAAGTTTTGACTTCTGAAAGTTACAGTATCTTTTCACGGTACATCAAGTACATCTTTTATCTCCAAAGATCAAGGAGAATTTGATTCCTCATGATATGAGCCCTTTAACAATGACTATGGCACTGGAGAACCAGCTGTCATCTTAATATGGTTTGAGTCTAAGGTGCTCCTTAAGATAACAGCAGCAACCTCTCATCATCCTAAGCCTCTATGTCAGGTCTGCACACATCTCCTCCAGGCCATGAGGCACAAAGGTCAGAGAAACCGATAGTGATGTTTTCCCTGAGCTTCTGTATCCACCAATACAGAGATACTGCAGGAGATCGGGATGAAAGCAAGGTGAGGAATTATTCACCTGTAATACAAATCATTTATACGGCTTCTTGATTATTTAATTTTATCAAAGCCTATAAATGACTTCTTACTGATAGCTACAATTGTGTTTAATAGAAGCAACATCATTCAACAACTCGACCATTAGGCTTTTTCAAGTGGAACATGCTTAGACAAAAGAAAAGGGTTGGAGAAGATGCTGCAATTCTTTTGTTATCTGCCTATTGTCTAGACTGTTTTAAAAATCTAACCTTTATTTAACCAGCCAAGAACATTTGTGATTAAAAAAAAATAAATAAATAAAAAATCTTCTTCAAAAGAAACCGGTCCAAGAATGGCAGTAGCACAATAAGCATTACACACACGTAGACTAACATATACACAATTAAACATTTACAATTGATTCCCTGAACCGTATAATGGACTTAAACGTATTGAAAGTGATCGAGTAAGCCTACAAGCATTGCATATTTCTATTCCACAATGCAGAAAACATTAAAAAAGGTTTATTGCCTCGTTCTGTCCAGGTTTTGCCTTCAGAAATTGGACCTTACCCTAAAAAAATTAAATTAAATTGTCCGGAACATAAAAACAGACAAAAAGAGGCAAGTCTAGGCTAATTTAGGCAAGTGTAAAATAAATTGACTTATAAATAAAACACCATTCAGGAAAATATCATTTGGAGTATCAGTAGTAACAGTCTTGAACTGATTTTGGTAACACTTTATTTGAAGGTGTCCTTGTTACACGTTACATGTACTTACTATTATAATAACAATTAAGTATGCGTAATTGCATGCAAGTAACCCTAAGCCAAACCCAAACCATATAGTAAGTATATATAGTAAACTTAAAGAAGTTTAATAAACTGGGGTGCTATTATTATTATTATTATTATATATTCAGCTCACTAAAATATATTCATTAATATGCTAATATTTATTTCTTCATATTATTTATTTATTTATTATTATTATTATTAATAATATATTATAGATAATTTTGTCATCCACGTGGAAAGTAGAAATAGAAACAAGTTGACAAATAGTACTGAAATTTTGGTGAATAAGGCTTAGACTATAAATGGCTTAATTTACATAGAAGACATGTTTATATTGAAAATAATGACAACTAATTATTATTATATACACATACATATATACATATATATATATATATATATATATATATATATATATATATATATATATATATATATATATATATATATATATATATATATATATATATATATATATATATATATATATATATATATATATATATATACATATACATATATAACAGTACAGTGATTTGAACACAAAATAGTTGCTCAAACATTTATTTGGCATTGAATTTAAATTTTGCACAGATCTAGTCAAACATTTCAGATATTTCAAATGGACATGATTCAAATATGTGAACTGCATTGCTTGAATTCACCTCAGCATTTGCCATTAGAATTTTTTAGATTAAATGCTGCACATAAAAGTCAAGTAAACCGAGCTCTGACATTTATTTGACATATAAAATGTATTGAGGAATCTGGGGTTATTTAGTTATTCTAGGAAGAATATCTTTCAAAACTTGCCCACAATACCCTTTTCAGACCAAGAATATCTCAATTCAACAATCCAATCTAAAATGTCAGTATAAAGGCAAACTTGCTATACAATCCCTAATTCCCATATAGAAAGCCAGTGAGCGAAATAATGGCAGTTTCATTGTTATAGTCAGCAGCTATCAGAAAAGGAAAATATCAAGTGGCACTGATTCAGAAATAGATTAGAAAATATTTATTGTATGTGTGCTGAAATAAAGTCCACTTATATCACGGCCAGAAAACGAGTCAAATGAAAAGTAAATGGGAAGAACGAGGCTCAAGGATTTGCTGTATAGATGTACTGCAGGAAATCAATCAACATACACAATGACTAATGAAATAAATCAATAGGCTAAATCAACTGGCTAAGTTAAAGCCAACTAACAGAGTTCGCTATAGAAGTAAGGACGGGGCTCTGGTCTTTAACTTTATCGTTAACTGTCGTAACCCTGAAAAACGTTACCTTCACAGGCATTATAAAGAGATAGACAACTATCAAAGCATTCTGAATCCATCCATCCATTTATTTATTTATTTGCACACACCTTGGAATTACTGTGTAAGGTTATATATGCATTCTGAGCGGTTTTGATATATTGAGCTTTCAAGTTTATGCATTTCATATTCTTTGTAGATAGAACCTTTTTTGTTTTCTAAATAAAAAGTACCAAACACAACTTTAGAAATAATAATAATAATAATAATAATAAATAAAATCGCATAATGTAAATAAGATGTCACATAGTAGCAATGTAAAAAACTCAATTTTGACAAAAATGTCAGACAGAACATTATAATTTCAAGGTGACGAAATGAATAAAGGAATATCACTAATACTATTGCACTGTAAAATATTTCATAATACATTTAAGTGATAATAATAATAATACTAATAATAATAATAATAATAATAAATAAATCTTAAGTAGAACAGTCCAAATATATCATAGAACATACTAATATATATATATATAGTATAAATAGAATGTAATACATATAGTTATATATACATATAGTATGTTACAAAATGTTGCTTAAGTAATTGACCGAAAAAGCAGCAGTATTCAGTTTTAGTCTATTTTTTAGCTTGCCGTAGTTGCATTTTCACAACCCATTCAATATACTGTACGTGTGTGAAACCTCTTCAGAGGAACTTTTACAGAGATCTCATCCAGGTGTAACGTTATCTTCCTCTTCCCACTCTGTTTTTAAAATACCATTACTCCCTGAAGGATAGAGACATGAACCCCAGGAACAAGTTCACTCGGCGCGGCCTTAAAAAGAACTTCAATCTCCAACTACATCAGCTCAGGGTGGCTGGAGAGCGAGTGAAAGAGATGTGATAAAGCGTGTGTGATGGGACTCGTGAAGAATCAACTTTTCTAACGGCAATCATGGCTCAACAGCCGTTCAGATCCTGCAAAACGACACCTTAGTCATGGGCATCTGTACCTGTTAGCTTCGTCTCCCTACCGTTGACATGAATGAGCTAGAATTAGTTTATTTTCAAGCAAAGAATGGCGAAATATTCACACATCTGTCAAATAAAGATACAACAAGCATTCAGGATCAAGGCGGAGCGGCAAACCAGCATTATAAAACTTCAACAATGACTAGCTAGATGGGAGAAAATATATATCACAACTGTTACCCATGTTCAAATGACATTATGCAGGCAGAGCGAAATCAATTAACTTCCCACTGCTTACATTGTTTTGGGTCGGAATGGCAATTGAGATTTGAGCCAGCTGTGAAAAACTGTGATACAAGACATCTTAGGCAGGTGATTTGGGAGCATTGTGAACATTTCAACATGACACACCTGCTGGTGGCGATGAAGGTGTAAGTTTGATACCCAGGAATCTTTTTAATTGAAGTCTACGAGGGGAATAAGATAAGCTTTCTGTTCTGTTGTTGGTCTGTTCATACTCATTTGCACCGAATGAACTGTAATTTACACCCATTAACTGTCAGATTGATTCCTGTACTACAACGGAGGTTCAAAACAAGTATGAATGTGTGGGTCTTTAAAAGAAATACTGGGACAGCAAAGCTATCAGATATAATACAATGGTCCTTTTTTATGAATGAATACTGTATTCAAAGAACTATGCAAAGAATGCAAAACTGTATGGTCTGTCAAGTTGTATGTAAAATGTAATTTATTCTTGTGATGCAAAGCTGAACTTTCAGTCTTCAGTGACACATGATCCTTCACAAATCATTCTAACATGCTGATTCACTGCTCAAGAAACATTTCTTATTATCAGTGATGAAAACAGTTGTGCTGCTTCATATTTTAGTGGAAACTGAAATTCAATGCATCCTTACTGAACAAAAGTATTCATATCTTTTCCAAAAAAAAAAAAAAAGCAAAAACAAACAAACAAACACCTGAACAATAGCATACGTTGAGTAGAAGTGTTAGTGGGTAGAAGCTTCAAAAACAAACTACATCCAGATTTACATCCAACCTGGTCTCAAGACAAGCCGTAGAAATTTGTACAAGATGGCAAAATCATAAGAACTTATATGAATTAACCAAAACATAACCATAAAGTCCAAATCTACAAACCCTATATCACTATAATATTAAAAACAACCTACAGTCTGTCTTATGAGTTTAAAATAAGTTGAAATCCTATTTTCTTTCCTTGGCTTTTTAACTTTGCATGTTACATTTTTGTTCTGGATTTTATTTATGTTTTTATTATTATTATAATTATTATTACTATTATTTTTCTTTTTGCTTGTAACACTCCAAAGAGAAAGGAAACAATGAAATCGCATCATATGACCCCTTTAATACATGAAATACAAATACATAAGTTTAGGTCCTATGATTTCAACATTATTTTGTATGAATTATTGTGCATTTTCCTGAGAGTGTTTTGTTTCAACACACATATTTTCAAGCAAAATATATAATAGTGCCTAAATACTGGATCGAAACACTAAAGTAGGACTACAATTGTCACAAGGTGCATATGAGAAACAATGCCAAATACCTATCCAGTGTTCAAAATATTTTAATAAATAAAATATTTTCGGGAATGTTCCTTCATTAGTGCAATATAGCAAAAAAAATAAAAAATACAAACCTTTATAGTATGATCATTTACTGTAAATATTATAATATTATACAGCACATTAAAATAATACTTTACATATGGATGTAAAGTTACATTTAAAAAAAAAAAGAAAATATTCCAATGTGTAGAAGTGAAATAAATAAGAACTATCCAGTGATTACAAGTTTGAATTTCCAGTTTGCTCGAATGTTCGCAACTTGAATAAAAAAGAGTTATTGGTATTTAAAATGCTTTTACAATTGTATTTAATCTCATTAGATAACAAACTGATCTCATTAATACTTTTATAACTCAAAAGTTGTTTTTTTGCAGCCACGGTCTTGCTGTCAGAGCACATGCTTAAACACAATGAGCCTTGGTCTACCCAAATTCGAGTCTAGTTTGCATCATTTCCCAATTCCACACCAATCTCGGATCATCATTAAGAAAAGTATTTCATCAACTCTTTTTCAAAGTTCTGACACAACATCAGAGGGAGTTTCTGGCCAATTATTCCTTTAAACTCTGGCACCCATTGTTCCTACAACTAGGAAGACATGGTCTAATTTATCCACAGTGCTGACATATGGGCATTGGTTCATAAAATGCCATAATTACCCATCAAAAAATATGGGGCTGCTCATTTAACTGCTGTTAATTAGTCAAACAGTCACAAACTTAAGGCAAGAATTTCCCAGCCATGAAACTTAATGCAGATCTAATTGATAATTGGTGTATGCTTTTTTTAGTTCCACGTCCAAGTAGGTTAGCAGTTCAGATTTCAGTACCGTGCACTACCTGCTCTTTTAGGTTGGCTGCTTCTTTCTCTGCTGGTACATGAACTTAATGCACAAAATGTAATATCAGTTGCAGCGTTGCTACAGCTACCATCAAAATGTAGCCTTAAATACAATTCTGTGAAATTCTCACACCATACTATTGTTCTTAAGTGTATACACGACCATAACTGTTCCTATACTGTTAAAGGCCAATAATGGACATTATTATATGAGCTAGAGCCTTATGTTCAGTTTTAAACATTAATGTGTAGTTGACGTGACATTTCAAGCAGTTCTCCAGAGCAACATGCTATACTTAAACAGAAACTATTTTAAGTTCTAGTTTAATTATTATACATGTACTTTCTTGCAATCAGAAGAAGTCCATTAAATTAAGTAGTAATATAGACAACATGGAATAATTAACTGCAAAAAATCATTTGCAACTGCATGATTATTTAAAGGAATATGGAAAATGATCATTAAAAATGTATGTTGTTTAGCCACCCTCGTGTCACTTTTATGGTGACATAGGCAAAATCAATTTTTGAGCATTTCCAAAATTTAAATTTAGCTATATCCCTCCAAATCAGCGTGAAATACCACGCTTTACTATAACTCTGTTGCAGCGACATATCATTCTTATTAGCAATTATCACAACGTCCAGACAAATCAGACTATACATAATACAATGGTACATAATATTCCTATGATGACATTAACATCATCATAGGAAGCAAGATGAATAACCAGTTTCAGGTACTGAATTATAAAAAAAAAAAAACTTTTCATACCATATGCATGTAATGAATTGCACTGAATTGACACTCATAAGCAGATTTAAACAGAAAAAAAGCACACACTGTAACACATTTATCCAGAAATCTATTGTATGAATCTTTGGCCCAATCACCTATACTGGTGTGCTGGTGTGTGCATTAGAGCCTTTAATTACCGTTCTATATTAATGTGCTGCTTACTGACACACACACACACACATTCACACACACTTATATGGGAGATCTCGCAGCTCACACATCCAGGAGAAAAGAAACTTGTCAACGCTGCCCCACGACTTTTATTAATAACAGTTTAAATACTGAATAGCTACATTATATTTTCCAGCAACGAGAGGATAAAATCGCTATTTTTGAAGTAAACTCAATCTAAAAAAAGAAACGCACAGACGAGCATACACGCAACATTAATCTCTCTCTCTCTCTCGATTTGGCAATATTTGAGAAAAGGGTTTAACGATTTATAATTATTGGGGGTACTAGTCCTCCTCAATGTCTACGGTGGTTATTGCTCTGATCAGACATGTAAATATGTTGTGGCACTATCGTTCAGTCTGTTATGATATGACGTTAGCAAACTTTAGCGATTTTTTTGCAAACATTTCTTTGAGTAACATGACCATAAATATGAACTCACGATTGAACGTAACGTAAAACAAATGATTACTTTTCGTTAAAATCTTTATTAATGCCAAAAATGCTTACATTTATGTGTCTTTTTGTTCGCTCGGGCAGCCATGTTGCCGCTGAAGCCGGTTTACGCTGAGATAATTCATACCTCTTCGTTTGAAGTGTGGTCCCGAAAAATCTTCGTTTGAATTGTGGTCCCGAAATATCTTAATTTGAAGGGCTATCTGGCCCTTCCCCTTACCCCTACTCCTCCAAACAAAAGATAATTGGGACACCCCTACCCCTTCATGTGAACGTGCGGAACATACCTCTTCGTTTGAAGTGTGGTCCCGAAAAATCTTCGTTTGAAGTGTGGTCCCGAAATATCTTAATTTGAAGGGCTATCTGGCCCTTCCCCTTACCCTTACTCCTCCAACCAAAAGAGAATTGGGACACCCCTACCCCTTCATGTGAACGTGCGGAACAGAGGAGTAGGGGAAAGGGGAAGGGCTAAGGGGTAGAATTGGGATTGGGCCTTAATCTTACCTGTAAGTAAAAGTTATCTGCCATGTGCTTGGTTTGGCCTCAAGCAGCTGTGAGAGCTCCCCCTAATGGTTGGATGTCTTCTTCATTTTTAATGGCGGTTGGCATCCAGCTTATTGGTGCATTATCGCCACCATCTGTTCCAGAGTATGGATCAATCAGTAGGTTTACAATCTAATTCTAGACAATGATATGAGGAAAAAGGGGGAATAGGAGCAAAAAAAAACTATCCATCATATCCTACAATAAAGCCCAGTATCCCTTAAAAAACCTAACAGTTCTCTAACCTGAGCTCTTTCCGGCATACTTAGGGTTGATTTTAAAGTAAGTTTCTGCACCTCTATTTCTTAGAGTAGTTTTTTTTTCCATCATCTCTCTTTGTGTGTTGTATTTCCTACACTGTAGAATTACATGCTCCACTGATTCTTCTTCCTGACATTCGTCACACAGACCAGACTGGTGTTTCCCTACCATTTTTAATGTTTTATTTAGAGCACAAAGTCCCAGCCTTAACACAATTTCCTCTCTCCTGTTTCCAATTTCTACCCTCTTTGCTTTAATACTCTTTTGAATTTGGTATAGATGTCTCCCTTTCCCCTCTTTATCCCACATTTCTTGCCACATTTGGTTTATTTTTCCCCAGATTATGCTTTTCACTTCTGCTTTACTGATTCTTGTTTGCATTTCTACGTTTCTCTTCATCAATGCCCTCTTTGCCACCTTATGTACTTTTTCATTCCCTTCCACTCCTATATGCGCTGGAACCCATTAAAATTTTACTTGGCCTCCCTGATTTGCTATTCTTCTAACTGAGTCTCATATAGTATATCTTGTCGACTTTTTTGAATGTACAGATCTCAAAAGTTACTAGAACTGATGATGATGATGATTCTGAACATATTACAACTTTGTCTATTCACGTGTTTTTCCACCCACTGTAAAGCAACTAAAATTGCCAGCATCTCCACTGTATATACTGTATGTTCTTCTGGTTGAATGTATTGCCTGTCACTATGTGCTAAAATAAATGCAACCATTCATGAAATTCCCAAACATAATGAATAAGAATGAAGAAAAACATTAGCATTTTCAATCTTCAGTGAACATGAATAATTGAACAGGAATTATATATATTTTTTTATTAAATGCATAATTCTGATTGCATGACTAATCTTGTCACCACGGCCACATGATACTCTAATAAGCAAATTAAATAAAGCACATAAATAAACTGGAAGAAGAACCATCACATTCAACTCAACCTTACCAAGACGACTGCTTGTGGTTTTAGCCAACTCAACACTTCATCACAATTTCACCAACCAGTTCGGTGCATCGACCATAACAGCTTCAAGAACAACCAGGAACTTTGGAGTTGTGATTGATGATCAGCTGATTTTCACAGACCAGAATTGTTTAGAAATTCACGGTCCTGCAGATTTGCCTTATGCAACATTAGGAAGATCAGGCCCTTTCTATAAGAGCATGCTACACAACTCCTTGTTCGAGTTCTTGTTCTTCTCTTAGAACTTCGCTGGGTTCTATTTGCTTTTGTCAAATCGCGCCGCTCGCGTCTGGTGTAGACACGTTGTTTTGGTATATGTGAATCTTAAGTATATTCATGCTCTGCTTTACGTTTACCTGGCACTGGAAGTCCTTTCACAAACTTGTAACTTTTATTAGCAAACAAGTCAGAATGAAAACAATGTAACATCTCAATTCAACATCATCCAGCCCTCCCTCCCCCCTCCCTCTTCAACCCTGCGGTCTCTTTACAATGGGGAGCACACTGGTATGGTACATAATAGAGTTAACAGAAAAAGTCACAGGGATCATGAAACATCAAACAAATCTTTATCTTAATTTTTCTTAAAATTTGCAAAGCGAACCAAATTGAACAAAACTATATAAATGCAACATTTGAATTAGTGAATACTAGGGCTGCACGATAAATCGCATGCGATATTTAACGCGCATCTTGTCAGAAAGCCGGTTCTGTAATCAGCGGTAAATCTCCATCACGTGCTGTGCTTTCACATTGAGCAGCATTAACTACACAGAGCCGTTGTTCACGGACGAGCTGCGCAAAAAATCGCGCGAATATCATCGTTCATTTATATTTCTACATGGCTCCCTGCAATACAACTCTGATTCTTCAATCGCACCATCTAGTGGTCTGTTATTGATACAACCACAACTGCTACAACTGATAACGGAGCACTCAAGTGGGTACTGCGAGTCATGTTGAGGTAATTAAAATATGTCAAATTAATATTTTGCGCTCAATTATTTACTTATTAGACAAGTAGCCGCATGATAAGCGGAAAAATTACATAGTGTAGTCTTTATCACCCTGCAGAGGTTTCTTCTGCTGACTGTACACTATCCCTCAGCCTTGCAGCGCCCCCCAGTTTGGGAACCGGGTGTGCCTCACACGTACTGAAAAGTGAAGCTGCGGGTTCTTTGATCACCACCTGGTGGCTGGCTGCAATACAAGTCATAAACCCCGCCTTCTCCATGTAAACGAATGGGACTTGAGTCAAAATAAAAAGAATAAATCA
>NW_015643167.1:288350-292682 GCF_001515625.1 Sinocyclocheilus rhinocerous | reverse complement strand
CATGCGATTTATCGTGCAGCCCTAGTGAATACATAACAGTATCCACGGTATAGCAAAATCCATATCATGGAACGACACACACTTGTGTCATGTCACACTTCTGTTCATTAACTTGCACTTGCTACCAATAGCTGGTCGCATACAATTCAAGACATTGATGTTTGCCTACAAAACATCCACTGGCTCTGTACCCTTTTAATTCAATTCACTACTTCAGACTTATGTGCCCTCCAGAAACTTGCATTCTGTAAGTGAACAGCACATTGTAGGCACAAAAAAAAGGCACAAAATCACTTTCGCAGACTTTTACCTCAGCTGTTCCCTCCTGGTGGAATGACCTGCCCAACTCAATCTGAGCAGCTAAATCTTTAGCTATCTTCAAGAAACTGCTAAAAACACATCTCTTCCATCTATACTTGACCCTCTAACTCTAGCACTCTCTATTCTATTTCTATTCTATCTAATTGTTTTCTTTTTTATTTATTTTTAAAAAAATAATTAAAATTAAATTAAAAAACACTAGCTAAAGCTAGCTCTGTCTATTCGATTTCTTTTCTATCCATTTTATTATAAAAAAAAAATAAAAAAAACGTGTGCCGTGTTGGACTAACCAGAATTTGTCACAGCACTGACTTGTCACTGTAATATGTAAATTCAAGTATATATGCAAAACACTCCATTTATAATTAGATGTAATTATTTTCAATGGTAGATTTGATTTTAATAAAAGAAATATGGATGATGAAACATATTTCAACATTGGATACATTTCCTCTATGATCTTGCCCAGTTGCATTCTGGGATTGGCTTCTCTGTGCAAGCGCTGCATTGAGTCCCTGATTGCACACCACCTCCGAACTCTGAGCGATCAATTAGCAAGTATTTGGAGAATTACAATATTCATACTGCATTGTTCGGAATATATAGGCCTATTCATTACCGAAGGTACTGCTTTTATTAAACGCTGCAGTACTGTGCAGCTCTGTACAGCTGCATATGCAAATATCCACTGCAGGAGTTAGAAGCACATTCTGTCAAAAATAAGCTTCATATCAAATCACTTTTTGGGATATAGCGTCTGGGGTCCGCAGCCTTGGCTTTCAGAGTTACAGCCCATAGGATTCACCAATTTGCACAATCAGTTATAAACCGCAGTGATATATTGAAGCAGTTTAGTGGTTAACAAAGTTATTGGCACTTCTCCAGTAAGCCTTATATTAGCATGGCAGCCATCACACTGTTCTCATTTCATTTCATGCCTCAATCATTTGAAATTTGTGGAAATGAATTCGCTAGAGGCAACAAACAAGATGTCACAATTTTATGAGAGTTCAGCACTAGCGTTGAATCAAATAACGTATTGAGTGTGAAAGCATTATATTTGCTTCTTATAAAGGTCATGTCCTGAAATTCATACCTAAGGGGAAAAGTCTAAGAGAAGACTTCATATATATTAATGTCATTGATTCAATCTGTGACTTTGACAACAATAAATCCACTGCTTTAATCGTAAAATCATATGGTTATTCTATCTAGAGTATCTAGAGTAGAGGTGTGACCTCGGCATCCTGGCCAAATTTGCCCATTGGCCTCTGATCATCATGGCCTCCTAACAATCCCCATATCTGCTAATTGGCTTCATCACTCTGTCTCCTCTCCACCAAATGAGCTGGTGTGTGGTGGGCGGTCTGGCGCACTATGGCTGCCATCGCATCATCCAGGTGGATGCTGCACACTGGTGGTGGATGAGGAGATACCCCCTGACAATGTAAAGCGCTTTGAGTGCCTAGAAAAGTGCTATATAAATGTAAAGAATTATTATTATTTTTTTTATTATCTATCTATCTGTCCGTCCGTCCGCCCCTCTATCTATCTATCTATCTATCTATCTATCTATCTGTCCGCCCATCTGTTCGTCCATCCATCCATCCATCCATCCATTCATCTAAAGAGATCCCCCTACTCTTTGTTGTTGGCAAGATTTTCCCCACCAGACTTCGTGAAGCAGCCATTTGTGTCACTTGAAACTCCCTTTGGTGTCAAGTTTCTAGCTCAGAGTTCATTTGTGTGCCCCTGCGTGTAGACCAAGGTGATGTGAGTGGGATGTAATGAATCGGAGGGGTGCATAATCAGTTTCTAGCCAGCTAATGAAGTACCCGCGTCGTATTCCTGCTTAGCAGGCTAGTCATTAAATTAGCTTTCGCTTTCAGCCCACCTTATACTATCTCTGCTGCACTCGTGCTTTGCACTGAAGAGAGCTTGCCCTGTGTGTGCTTCTTTTGCATTGATATGAGGTATAATATCTCAAAAATAACTTACATACACAAATAAAAAAGAAAGTTAACAAGTAAAGAATGAAAGAAAATTGAACAAAAAAGCTAAGTTGCATCATCACAGTTAGACAACATTCCACTGACAAACTCGTGCTTTGCACTGAAGAGAGCTTGCCCTGTGTGTGCTTCTTTTATCACAGTTAGACAACATTCCACTGACAAAAAAAAATAAATAAAATGAAGCGGAGGCTCCCAGCTGTTTCACAGGCAAATTCCATTTTCCGGGAATAGTGGTGACCACTCCAGAAAACCAATTAGATCTCCTCTTCATTCACCCTGTGCTGCCAAGGGCTAGACAAAAGAGACGGCCTCTTGCTTCAAACCGCCTACTAACATTACAGCGGGCTTTCACCATTATCCTGAAGCCGGAGCTTACATGTGCCATATCCACTTCACTATAAGTAAGACTTTTTAATGTTCACTCATTGGACACTAAATTGGCATGTCAATTTAAGACCAAACATGTTATCAGTGCAATCACCCTTTGAACTTGTAGTTATAGCGCATTTGCCCTTTTTATGAGTCACTTAAAACTATAAAAGATGTGTTTTCAAGCCTGTCAAAGGCCCTGTTTACACTGGTATTAAGATGTTGTTTTAGTCGAACGGATCAGAAGTAGACAAGGAAGACACATTCCCGTTTACACCTGCCATTTTAATCCACCTCTTTTGTCCACTTCTGTCCTGATTTTAAGCAGGGGGTTCAATGGACACGTGTATGCATGGGCTTTTTCTGATATTTAATCTAATATTGTGAAATATGCTTGAGGAATTTACATAAGAACGCAAAAGGAGACAACAGAAAATGATATGGAGAGCAGCAGCTTTAGTTTCGCAATGATAGCTGCAAAACTATGTCGAAAACTGTGAGTTTGTTTTAGAAACAGGACTGGTAATACAACATTTTTCGCCTTCATACCAAACTTACAATTTCAGATGGTAAAGTTTGTAAATCAATGTAATTATTTATTTATAATAAATAAACATTAACAATTATAAATGTTTCTTGAGCAGCAAATCAGCATAAAAATATAATTACTGAAGGATCATGTGACATTAAAGCAGTGTTAATTTTGACAGCAAATTTTGATTTAGTTTTAGTCATAGTCTTTTGACTAAAATGCCATTTAGTTTTAGTCATATTTTAGTCACCTGAATTGTTTTTAGTTGTAGTCTAGTTTTAGTCGACTAAATCTACAGTAAATTTAGTCGGCTAAATAAGTATTTCTCCAAAATTTACAAACTCATTATATAGGTTTGATATTAAGGTTTTATCATGATAGACACCGATTTAACTGCGGTGACACACAACATGCCTTTATGTTAAAATTAAATAAAACCACTTCTCATAAAGAACAAGAACATGCATGGTCTTCTTTTTAATGAAATACAAGTGGTTATATAGGCTAATTATGCATTCTTTATAGCAACTTGTTTACCATATGCCTGATTCTTTCAAGCAGACATATTTATTTCTGTAAATTTAGATTAATCTAAATTTAGATAGGGCTACTAAAGTTTTTCAGTCAAGAGCAGTGAGTGATTTTCTGTCTTTCTTTCGTTGCTTGATTAACATCATGACTCGGACAATTGCAACTAAAGGCTAGGCTTAAAAAATTGTCTGCTGTCCCTTTAAAACCGAATGCACAGCTGCTATGGATGCAACGTACTGATACACGTTCTCCCTACTGTTTACGTTCACTTAAGACGTAATCAACTGTGTTTATGTGAATACTTGTCAAAACGGACAATTCGTTTTGTGTGTAATTCTCCGTTCATGCGACGCGAAAGAGTACTTGCGTGCTGTGAGACGCACGCTCTGTGTGTGTATGCTTCAGTGTCTGCACTCAGAAAACCGGACCGAAAGTTCTCACTTGCGTCGTCAGATTTATCTATATGTCTGCTCTTCTCTTACTCCCACATATTGACATTTTTGAACGTTTTATGCGACGTGCAGCAAGTGTATGTTAGCTCATGTCCCGCCGGTTCATATGTATGCA